>NW_023340268.1:21223135-21227565 GCF_004916995.1 Morone saxatilis
GGAGGCCATATGCCGGAAATTTAGAAGAATCCTCCGCGACCGATTTGGAAATCAAAAAGAGGGCCGCCATTGTTTACCTTTTTCTTCTTCCTTGCTGCGTATTTGATCAGCACTAGTTTGACAGTTTGATCTGAGTTTGGTGCGCTGCGCTGGACAGACTTACTGAGAATGACCTGTCATTCATAAGGTAGCCCTAGTATCTATTTTACTCTAAATGGGACCATCATTTACTAAATGAACATCATGCTTCATGGAAGATGTAAAACTAGCGACTGAGACCATAAACTCATCAGTACTGAGCTCATAAATGAAGTGTCAAGTCGGCTTATTCTCCATTAGAGTGAATGGGATCGCTGTGCTATTGCAGCCAATAGAGCTCCCCCTGCTGGAATTTACATAGAATGCAGGTTTTAGGACGCTCTGTCCATTATATATACTGTCAATGATCTGTAGCATTATATAAAAACAGGTTTTCACAAACAGGAGTAAATGGTGCATTTGCTGTGGGCTATTTTGAGCTGCAGATCAATACACATTTGGTGCTCAACGGAACAGTGTTCTACACTGTGTACTACAGTGCAACTGGCTCAGATTTTGGTTGGATTCTCCTTGAAATCAAGGAGGCGGTAGAAACACTCCCGCTTTTGTCCACAGGAGCTACCAGAATCATCACAAAATTAAAGTTCCGTAGCTATCTTAAGTTAAGCTGTGTTCTCCACTGGTGGCCCCCATGTTTGAAAAAGTGGCCTCTTAGATGCTAATCCTAACCCCGACTAAGCTGTTTCAACATAAATGCATCACAACTTCTTGGTGTCCTTTTTATTTTTTTCGCCCCTGCCCCTCAAACTGGCTGAGTTTGTCACTGATATTGTCTGTATAAATAGAAGCTTGACATGTGGAGTGAACAGCACAGCGTACTGTTGAGAAAAGTTATGTTCCATGGCTGGCTCAGCTACTACTTTTGTAACAGTTTGTGGATGGCAATAGAGTATACAGTACAGAGGAATAAGCTATACCGTATCATGCTTTGGATAGACTTTTAATTTTATAATGGTTTTGGTGAGAAAATTGTCAAGTTTAGAGATATCAAGGTGGCTACTCATACCAAGAAATATCAGCATGGCTCTTTAAACCCTTCACTGGTCAAACCCGGTTGAGAACCCTCCAGCCTCTCTCCACCGCTAAGCCGTCTCAGTGAGCCGTGATGGAAGTGAAGCTGAGAGGCTGACAGCAGAATGCTCACCTGAGCCTCCATTTGTCAGCAGCGTCTTAATATTTCAGAGGCTTCCTCAAACAGCCATCCCCAGCAGTTTCTGCGGGTTTCTCACTGCAGGCAGCTCCAGCAGGGGCTTACTTGGTTTTAATTAGAGAAGGAGGGCCCTTATCACAGGAGCAGCCGCTGCAGCAGCAGCAGCAGCAGCAGCACTGGGCACCAGGATCCTGCTCTGAATGTTTTATCAGACTCTGGGCTGCCGGGGAACACTTGACTAGAGGTGTCAAACAGAATGTGGAAAAGTCCCGAGGCGTTGTGTGTATCAGCACTGGAAGATGTTTGTATTGGGGACTTTTTTTGAGGGGGGTGGTGGCTAGGAAGCTTGTTTTGGGCTGGCATGCTTCCAATTGCACAGTCCATGTTTGCACGAGTGTGGGTGCATGTATCAGTAAAGTGGTCTTTACCAACCATGCTACATTTTCAATTTGGAGCCCCATACTTCTCAGACTGTTAATCTTTCAAAATAGAAATGGAAACTTATTTGTCTGTGTGCTTTGACAGGAGGAGGAGTGGTGCTACTTAAATATGACCAAAAAGTGGCCTGTGAATTTTTTTTTGCATGTCTCATGAGTTTGCCATTGGATTGAGACAACAACTGTTACATATTTATCCATTTTAATTTATAATGGCGCAAGCTATAAGTCTATGATTGGTATTTTATGGGAAAGATTACAGGCAAAGGAGGGTTGAATCAATTATTTAGGCTAAAATGAAAAGTACAAAGGAACCATATCGCTGCCTGCAGCAAGCTTGGGAAATTAGGTCAGTTTCATAATATTCTAGTGGGATGTAAGCTCTGCAGCTGCTGCACTGAAGGAGAGCTCGGAGACAGAGATGCCATCCATGGTTGGGGCTGATGAAAATCCACTGCTGAGCTATAAAAATCATTTAGATTGATAAGATATGTGCCCAGCCACAGACATTCTACGGCATGTGGCTCGACTGGTTCATTATTTCTTTTTCTGCAGGCATGATTGGTATCTTTCGTAGAAATACGGTAACAAATAACAGAAACGTTCTGTACAGCTGGTGATCCATTACTATCTTATGATGATTCTGCTGTGTTATAGTGAATCATAGGAACAGACCGGATGTAAAGGAGAATCAAACTTGTCACGTTTTATTCAAAATTTGAACATGAGATTCAAAATTCACCACATTTACTCAACATTTACTCAACTACTGTACTTGATAGGTAACTGTACTTTACCTGAGTATTATCATTATAGCTAGATATTGTTCTTATTCCTCCACTACATTTATATCAGCTGTAAATTGACTATATAGTCTTCTGACCACTCAAAGCACTGTACACTACATGTCTTCACCTATTATCACACTGATGGCAGAGGCTGCCAACCTGCCCATCAAAAGGAGTAACTGCTCATTCACACACCGATGGCGCAGCATAGGTATTCATAGGTATGTTTTCTCTTGTGTATGATTACCTGAAATTAAGAATCACTGTGTTTTTGTTACCTTAGAATGAGTTGTTTCTATCTACAGACGCAACAGATTGCCTTCTATTTTGAACTGCCATGTTACTACAGTAGCCCAGGAGGGATAAACCAAATACTGGTTCTAGATAGGGCCACTCACGTTTTTCGCACGTTTCATGGGCTCCATAGTTCCTTCCTTGGGGTTGGAAAGAGAAGGTGAACAAAGTTACGGCTTGCTCAAACCGCACGCGTCTACTTGGCCTGTGCGCGGCGGAACGTTTTGATTTTTATTTCAGCGTCCATGTTAACAGATTAGAGCCATCACACGCCTGAGACGCCACGCGACTAATTTTGCCACTGATTAAGCGAAAATTTTAATGTAGACTAAAAAGTAATAAAAACAGAAAAAACATGTCAGAAAACATTCAAAATTTAGCACAATTTAAAGACTCTGGAAATACACAAACCACACACACACAACCAGACTCCACAAGTCCCTATTATTTACTTCAGTATCCAGTCACACGGATTTGAAGCGGGGGCCATTTGTTACATTATTGGCATTTACATTTCAGTAAACAGGTTGGGATACTACCGAAATTGGCAACATGTGGACCATAACTTTTTTCGTTCGTGTTATTAGATAAAGAAAGCGATCACTCCTGGCTGATCGATGTGGGATAACCTGATGCATGATGCCTTTTGAGTTTTTATTTTATATTTTGGCCACGGCTGGCTGGATTAACTTTTTGAACGACAATGTTGCCAACTAAACTGAATATTGTTTGGATATTTGCCCCTGAACGGTTAATCACACCATCAAACAATCTGAGAAGTAATGTGAGCAAGCATTGAAAAGAAAAATTGTGGTTACATTTCTTTTGTTTGTAAAATGCCACTGCCTTACAGTTACATTAGCTTGTCAGTCCAGTGAAGGAGCAGAGGCACCGCAAACGAACAGAATGTTGGTTTTACAAATACAGTTTTACAGATTACATTCCAGTTAATTCAAAGGAATTACTTGTTAGTTGTAATTTGTTCACACCTTATTGACAAAGTAAGTCATGTTTATTAAATTAAATTCTGCCTGTTTTAAAGCTTCTGAAGAAGTATTAAGGGTTAATAATCAATCAAAATCTAATCATTATGGTACTTTAGGAAAGGATGTCCTTTCTAAGTTTAAGATCATTCAGCATCACAAAGCCAGGCTTAAAAAAGTCCTAATCTCTGCTGGTTTCCCACTATGGACTGTCTCTGTGCACTGTGGCTGGAGTTTCACAAGGACATAATGAGCCAAGGCCTGTCTGGACTCTCTGCTGGGGTTTTAATGAGTGCTCTCGGACTGGATCAAGGCCCCTGGGCTGCAGGGCTCTATCAAAGAGGAGAGGGATTGGAGGCTGATTATCCCGCCATCAAGAGCTGGATCTTCCCTCAACTTCAGTCTAGTGGTCTACAGTATGTTTCTACCAAACTCTGCTGCTGCTTTGTCCACTGAACAATCTGAATGTCTGAACATAGTATTATATTTATTAAAAGAGTTGAAAGCTTTGTCTGACACTGAGGTCACCAAAAAGGACATGCAAACAAAATAAATATGTTCTTTTATCAGGTAAGTTCAGTAATGGGAAATTGAGACTGAATATGAGTTTTAACCAATGAGTATTAACCAATGAGTAATGATAAATGGTAAATGGACCTGTACTTGTATAGCGCCTTTC
>NW_023340268.1:21227590-21233331 GCF_004916995.1 Morone saxatilis
CACTCAGTGATGGCAAAGTCCATTGAACAGGAACTAACTAATTCACACACATTCATACACCGATGCTCAGCATCAGGAGCAATTTGGGGTTCAGTATCTTGCTCAAGGATACTTCAACATGTGGTGGTGAGTGAGCTTTCTGTGCTGTTTTTAAGCTCAATGAAAAGGAACAGGAACAGTTGAACTATTCACTGAACAACCATGAGACACATGATGATTTCCGTATTCAAAAGAGAACATTTCTCTAAATAAATCATGACACTGGAAATTAGTTATGGTTATCCCATGCCCATGGTCATGGCTCCCCCATGAGATTCTGAGTCTTAGACACTTCATTTCTTGCATTCTGGTGAATTTATATGCACCAATTTGTGCTTTTATGCATCAATCTCTGCTACTCTCAACATGAATGTAAAGGAAATAAAGAGAGAACAGTTGCATCAGTTATATTAAGGATTAAAACATATCATATACATAATGTTTGCAAAGTGTTTAGTTTGTTAAAGTAACTCCACTCTGCGTCCTCTTCACTCATGCTGCTTGGACGTGGTAGTCCCGCGCTCAATGTTGCTTCAGGTCGGAAAGTCTTCTGCGATCTGTATTTTCTATATGAGTCTCCGTAACCAGGGCAACGACAACCTGTCTGTCGTTCTAGGTATCATTCTCTACGGTGAATTCAGATTTTATACTTCTCTGCTTTATCTACTGAAACTCTTCATGTTTGATTATTTATCCTGTCATTCCAAGCATGTGAAAATGTAGTGAATGCATTAGAGTAGGGTGCGCTCGAAAATACAGGACCAATCGCTTCCTGTATTGATTCAGTCAGGGACAGTGAATTTAATTTTTCGAATTTTTTTTCCAAAGCAAACACCTATTGTATTGTATTATATCGTGAAGGTGAAAAATTATCCCCATTTTTTAAAACTTTATGAAAGTCACCTTGCAGAGGTTTAGCTTCTAGACTGCAGTTACTTTTGTTAGGTTGCATCATTGTTTTGTGGAAATGCAGTTGAATGGTTTGCTTTATTCACTGGTGTGGTGTGTAACAGTCAGGTGTTGATGGGACATGAATGAGCTGCTAAACAGCCGTCTTTTTACATATACTATATGTTATAAATATTTCAAACCCCACAAGCCGACAAGTGATAAGCAGGCGCTGACACTGAAGACACTTCCGTGTCTTATGAGTCTAACAGAGGTGGGAAAAGTACACACATTCTTTACTCAAGTGGAAGTAGAAGTACAGATAGAAAAAAGTAAAAAAAAAAAGTATAAAAATAAAAAGCACTTTCTCTGAAGGACATTTCTGCTGCCTGTTTCTGTGCAAAGCTAATCGAAACATAGGACCGAGTCTCTCGTCTGTTTAGCGATTTTAGGTCTGTCGTGTGATTTGCACTGGTCTTGATTATGCAAAGGTGTGCAATGATGCAAAAATAAAGAAAAATGTATTCAAACTAAAGTAATAAGCCTATTTTGTAAATGTGAAGAGTAGAAAGTACAGATATTTGTATAAAAATGTAGGGAGCAAAAGTAAAGAGTTGTCAGAAAAGTACAGATACCACTTAAATACATTAATTAAGTATTTGTACTTCCCACCTCTGGTCTTTATAATTTTAGGGTTAGAAAAGTTGGTGTTTTGAACTTTAAGTATTGGGTTGTAGATCTCTGCCAAACAGACAGTGATAAGTATGAACTGAATCTATGAATACACACTGTGTACTGATGTATATCTGCTGGCATCTTTGATATACCCAAGGCTGGATTACTTGATATAATAATAAATAATATTAGGATGTATTAAAAGTCTCTTAGTACAATGAAAGTAAGTAGTAAGTAAGAAGTAAAGTAAAATGTTTCTGCATGCGATTGTGGGCTGTCAGGAGATGTTCTACACCTGTGAGTGGGATGGTTGTGACAGTGGATTGTGCTGCAGGAGGCTGTTCAACGTCCACCTGTTTCATGGAGTTTCAGTCGCCACCTGCAGCACACAGATACAGCAGATAGGAGTGTTGATCTGTGCAAAGATCAAATTAAATTAATTGATCATTTAAAATTGGTGAATGCATTCATTCATGTTCTGCCACTTTTCCGGGTCCAGGTTAAATTATTTTAAACATACACTATGCAGTTTCTGCCACTAGGGGGTATCAAAACAATGAAAAACGTTAACGTTAACGCTGTAGTAGGTTACTTCTATAAAAATAATAATAATAATATTAAATTAAATGACAGATTTGTCTGGGTTTACACATTGTTGAAAACATTTGGGATAATCAAAGTACACAACTCAACAAGATATAGAACATAGGTCTAGTGTTTATATAAATTTTAAAGCAAGAATGGTACACATAGGGGTATGGGATGTACTGAAAAAATATGACATAATAAATTACTCAAGGCAATATTGTCCATACTGGTTTTCCATCATACTTTCATACTTCAGTACGATTGAAACAAGTAATAAATTATATTCTAGTTGGTATAAGAAAGGTCCCGATTTAATGTGTGCACCCTGCAGAACCCTTCCTCCCCACCACAGCTTAGATACAAACGTGCAGCTTTAAGAGCACAAAATTTGTCTCATTATTATTGTCTTAATGTGGTGCATCTTTGTAAGATAAGAAAAACACGAAAAAGTAATATCCAGGTACAAACACTAAATCCCAGGATGACATTTGCTAACTCTCAGTCACATCATGCTTGCATAAGCTTGCGCCTTTAAACCTGATTAGGAGAAAGTGAATATCAAACATAGATGAATAAAAGGATTCACAGGGATAAGCCTTGTTATCTCCTCAGCACACAAACAGTATTAAACAGTATTAAAGTTTTTAGGGTTTGGACTTGCCAAGGCTGACCTCGAAACAGTGACTTAGTGTTCAAGGCCGCAAGATCCCATGACTTAGCAGACGGTGGTTTTGGCGGAGGAAGTTCACATCTTTGTTTTTTGTTTGCCTTTCCATTCGGACCCCACAAATCAGTCATGCGCTCCCAGAAGCTCTTTAAAAACATCAACGCTACGTACACAATCGTCCGCCTCCGCCCTGCAGGACAATGCCTGGCATTGTTTGGATGTTATTCCAGAAAGACCTTGGTAGACAAAGAAACATCCATTTACAGGAGGGGAAATCATTAACAGATTACTCCTGTTATTGCTTTTTAATGAAGGATTGCACAATAGAGCACCATTAGTGTTTGTCCTTATTTTTAAATAGCTAGCCTAAATTACACTGGGCAGCTACAGCATGTGTGCTGCTGATTATGCAGAGTGCTGTGTGCATGGAGGCATCAACAATATTCCAACTGCCAGTCCATTGTACATGTGCTGTACAGTAGCTCTAACATCTCATTTTTTCAGGAGTTATGTTCAGCATTTTGTCCTCTTGCACCAATTTATGCGTGTATTGATTTCTCTTGGAGCCTTGACACAGCTCATAATGAGTATCAGTGCCCAGTCTGATCCACATTATGTTAAATGGTGCTGCTATGCTATACTATTGATGATGTCTCAACAAACTCACTGGCCTTTCGTGAGTTTTCTTTCATGGCATTTTATGGTTCAGTAGAAGCAGTCAGCAGTTTTAAAATGTAAGGAAGAAGTGTGCTTGTTGCTGCACTGCTATCCACTGCAGAGAGCTGCCGTCACATTTGTTTTTGAAGCTTTATGTCAGCAGAGCTGCAGTCAGAGCTGTTACCAGGATTCATGAGTCCAAGTCCCCCTAATGCATAATTGGTAATTATATGGATTTTTACTGTTCAATTAAATTTGTTTTGTCATGTTTACATTCCGATTATTTTGGCCAAAATAATCGCGACAATATTATCACAATAATCATGAAAATACACTTCATACTTGCACTGAAAATACTGGATTCACCTTTATATTTATTGCCTCACAGCCAGAGTCGGCGCCAGAGCAGATCTTAATGGAGCGGCAAATTGGGTTCATCGGCCGGGGGCGCGCAACTGGGCCCGTTTGAGAAATTATTATTGACGCCAGTGGCGACATTCAATACGTTCCAACACGAGCAGAAATGCCTAACAAAAAACGAACAACAGCCGTTTTTTTTTATTATTATTATTTAATGATTATTTGCCGAATTTTCGTTTTATCTCTTGCGTTTGCGTCTGATTATTAATTTCCACTATTCATGGCTCACTTCATCGAGGCTTATTGTGGGCAAGCCCTATGCACAAACAGTTTTTTAACCGCAAGTATTAACCTAATACTAATTTACACAATACTCAAATAACTAAGTTAAGTCTTCACTCTTTCACGAAGTGAAAAATGAAACCACAAACGAACTACTCCTCAAGAAGAAAGTTATTGCAGGCGACAGAAAGTTGTTTGCCTGCTGAACCGTCTCCAGTCCGTGTCCTTCCACTCGCATTTGTGCATTTGCCGCGTGTCAAAGTTCTTTTCCGAGAACAGCCAAGCTGCCACCAAACCTCGGCCTCTTTTTCTCGTGGAAGCCATTGTGCGTCTTGTTCCCGAAAATACCATCTTTTCCCAGAGTGGACGACAACTGAAATTCTCACACAATTGCTGTGGCCATGCCGCCACAATGTTTTACAATGCATGTATGAACAAGAGCCAGTTCAAGCGACCACCTGGGGCCAATGGCAATCAGATGGTTGTGTACGTGGAAGCAATGAAATGGTTGCATTGTTAATGGGTCCAGTTCCTCTCCATTTGCCTCTGCTTTTGTGCATTAAAAACTCTTTATTAGACTTCAAACCTCCAGCGTCAATTTAATCGATTGTGAACCAGGTCGGAAATCATGCTCCAACACGCTTTCACATCAAAGGAAGTTATCGGCCTCTGCGATTTTTTAGTGCTGCAAGGCCACTCGCCAAAGTTTTGGTTGAGTTCGCGCTCGCTTGAATTCTTACGCTCCACAGTTTCCCCACCATCCACACCACAACGAATCAATAGTGTTGTAGTCAATACCGTCGAAAGTTAAGTTCCAACAGTCATCCATCCACCCTTTGCTGTCCCTTCCCTGCAGCCCCAGTCACGATGTACCCATTCCATCCGACCATGTTGCTCTCTCTTGCGATCTCCCGTTTGGCCCCGGGGTCTCAAAGTGAACATCCGCATGTGGGCGTGGCAGTCCATCCCAGCAAACCTGCTTACACTCTTCAAACTCAAACACACGGAGTTTTTAACACCAATGCTGTTGCCAAACTAAGCCACAACACTATTCAACACCTGTACAAAGTCCAGCTGTCTCCGTCCTCTGACGAACAGCTTGCGTTCGGTGGGTTCCAACAGCAGAAGATCTGTGGGTTAGCTTGGCAGCGAACATGAAACGTTGGCTTCAGATACCTCATCGCGCCGCCAGGCTGTAAGTCATTCTCCGCGCTCTGCGCCATAGTTCACGCAAGCTTGCGTCAGCATCGGTTCAGCAAATCGATTTGTTATGCTTCTCTAATGAAACTTACCGCAATGACCTGAAGACAAAGTTGGGCAAGAATGCCCCCTGTCCACTTCTCTGCTTCCGAGAAGACGAACTTAAGGATGACCGACCCTTTATAATGCAATAGCAACCCGTTTCTTGGTTCCTACAGAATTTTGTTAGCAGGCGAAATTTGCCAATCAAAAAAAAACTCCAAAATGCGGGTTCTCTGAGACATGGCATGAACCACCAACACATGCAACTGATGGTTGAGGCGCAGTTGCACACTATGGTTATCTCACGTCCAAGTTTCTCCTGTTAGAATTTTCTGCACACCCC
>NW_023340268.1:21233431-21235091 GCF_004916995.1 Morone saxatilis
CACACCGATGCTATGCATCGGGAGCAATTTGGGGTTCAGTATCTTGCTCAAGGATACTTCGACACGTGGCAGGAGGAGCCAGGGATCGAACCAACAACCTTCCGGGGACGACCCGCTCTGCCTCTGAGCCACAGCCGCTGTAATAACTTTGTGGCAATTAGAAAACTATTATTGGTTGTTTTGGCCCTTTAGAGGGTTTTCAACTGGTACAAAAGTTGATGTACTTCCATGATTCTTGGTATTTTTGGAGTTGTTTACCACATGATTGAATGTACATATTTTAAATTGCTTTGGATAAATGTATCAGCTTAATAAATGTTTGTAAATGTTATGTGATATCTACATACATTACCTGGATTCACATATGGATTAACATCCAAGTGGGTCTTGCACAATTTATACTTGTGGCATGTATAAATAGTGATTTACAATAAAACATGCTCAATGCTACATGATGCATAACAGATAGTATGAAATGTTAAAGCTGTTTGTCTAAACTGTAGACTAATGTGAAATAACTGCTGTTTAGGTTAATGAATAGCTATAGAGGCTGTGTGGGATACAGGGATATTTGAGTGATGTAGAAAATGATTGAAAGCCATCTCTGTATGTGTTTGATTTACAGTATCATTAAGCTATCTGCCAAATGAAAGGCCCAGGTGTGGACTGCTGCCAGGGAGCTCTGCAGAGCTTCATGTTTTATCATGACCCACCATCAGATGGGATCTCCCTCCATGTAATAAGTAGCGGTATGGTTTTCATAGTCCACCGCTCTGCTGAAATGTTGGCCTAACCCAGCGCTCTACTGCCAGATTTCTACATGAAACCTAATAAGAGCCTGGTGCTCCAGACTGGGGGGGTGCAATGCAAATGATGACATAATCAAATATGTCTGTTTTCCCAGAGTTCAACTGCACCCTGAAGGTACCTCCATCGCAGAGGTCAGAGTAAGAAATCATTTTTTAACTCAACTGGCTACAGATTTCCACTGTTTCCAGTAATTGATTTTAACTTAATTCTGTTTCATTCAATCTCCATGTATTTATGTGTATAGCTTTCATTTTATTTCCGCATCAGGACAGCTCTTTCAGACAGCGACCTGTATGGCATAAATGCCATCTTGAATACCACAAGGTCCAGCCAGTGCTTTCCAATTTTTTTGGCTTGAGACCCTTTAAAGTGAAATCTTCTAACAGCCTCATTGTGAAACCAATTTTTTATCTCTAATAATTAACTCTAATAATTAATTTAACTCTAACTAGTTTAACTCTAATAATTAATGAAACATTAAGTACATAAAATATTTTAAGTAAAACTAACAAAAGTTAAAAAATGTCCTTGATCAAGTAGGTTTAGTAATTCTAAGTAAGTAAGTAAAGCTTTATTTATATAGCACCTTTTGACACAGATATCCAAAGTGCTTTACAACCAACAAATATACATATGGGTATAAACCATACCCAATCAAACATACCATAGGGAGCATGTAAATACAAACATAAGGAAGATAAAACAAAGAGGGAGGATAAATTAAAAGAGAGACGACAGATGAGAAAACAAACAGATCCAAAAAGGGGATCTATAAAAAGGCCTGCCTGTAGAGGTGGCATTGACTTGACAATGACTAAATACCTAGTAAAGTACTTAATCAGGAATGTTT
>NW_023340268.1:21235106-21242120 GCF_004916995.1 Morone saxatilis
AAAAGCTGCTTCATCAAGAATGTTATTGAACTTTAAAAAATTAGTTAATTTTCGATGTTACTTAATTTTCAATGTTACTTAATTTCCGATGTTTCAACATAGAGAGAATAAAGAGAGACAATACAGGAAAATATAAAAAGAGACAATATGTAAAATATGAGTGAAAGAGCTGTATATGTTTGTGCAAGAATGTGCAAAATATTGTCCAGGGAATATCCAATTTTGCAGTATGACAAATATATTTTTTTCATCAATCTTTCTTTTAGAGCTTTCTGATTATCATCATACTAATTTTCAGCAATGTTCAATGCTCAGCCAAAGCTGTGTAAAATTAGTATGTATCATTTATTGTTTATTACCACCAAATATAAGAAGAATAGTAATTTTATATTCCTGTTATATTCCAATGATAGCTAATCTATTCTGTTGGTACAGTTAGGTAAGGGTTAGTTGGATTATTTTTTGGTCTAAGTGACAACCATGATGACATCCCTAAATAAAATTACTTAAATTGTTCACTCCTTATATTTGCATATGCAAATATAAGATGAACAGAATAGATTAAGCTAGCTCTGTTGTTGTGGAATAGTGGTATATATTTAGTTGAAAGTTTAATTTTATTAGGTATTCATTCATGTTGTCCACTTTTGACCAAATAATAATCCAAACCTAACCTTACCTAACTGTACCAACCCAGTAATGAATGTATTTTGTGTTAAAATAATCGAGTACAGTCAGTCACCATTGAAACATGTCAAATCTTTCTGGCATGATTGTTTCATAAAATGAAGTTGTTTCTCTGCAAGTGGACGTTGTTGTTGAATGCCAGATGGTGAGTCATTTGCTCTACTGTCAGAGCAGCTTCTACTCAAAACTCCGTTGTGTTGTACAGGAGGAATAATACCACAGAGGGCAAGCAAAGGACTGTGAAGACCAATAAAGCTCTGTGTCACACAATCAAACAGGCTTTTCTCCAGATACATTTAACCATCCATATATTGCAGGGTTTTCAACTTTCGACTGTGGCCTCCCACTCCAGAAAAAAGCCAAAGACCAAATTATGTTATTTGATCCCATTTGAGTCAAGAAAGACTAAATATTGCTGTTTGACATAACAAACACCCAAAATACCCACAAGAAATGTAACATAACAGCAAGAAAAACAGTAAAATTCTCCTATGTTACTCTTGATAATAATTAAAATGGTAAATGGTAATTGGACCTGTACTTGTATAGCCGCCTTTCTAGTCTTCCCCAAGTCCAACAAGTTCCATCGAACAGAAACCCTAATGCATTTCATACACATATCAATACACCAATGCACGGCATCGGGACAATTCGGGTTAAGTATCTTGCCCAAGGACACTTCGACATGCAGCGAGAGGAGCCGGGGATCAAACCAACAACCTTCGAATTACTGAGCAGCCGCCGGCTATCGCTCCCTCTGTCTCTCTCACCTTGTTAAAACAGTCAGAGCCCACTGTAAATACAATATTCATATTTACAACTGTTGTCCTTGCAGCATTCTATTTCAATTTCAATTCAATTTTATTTGTATAACGCCAATTCCATAACAGAAGTTATCTCAGGACACCTTTTCAAATAGAGCAGGTCTAGACCGAACTTCCTTTTATAGACCCAACAGTACCACCCCATGAGCAAAGCACTTGGCGACAAGATCAAAGGAAAAACTGCCTGTTAACAGGTTGTTACCTAGGTTTCTACCTAGGACAGATCCTTCGGCTCTAGGTGGGTGGTCGTCTGTTTCATTCTATGATCCCAATGAATTTTTTTGGTGTGTTTTCATTTAACAATGATGAACACAGTAAACAATGTAAATACACATTATTTTCCCTTTTAAACAAGCATATTTTAAATGATTTTGAAAAATATTTTTTTAAGATTGTATAATATTTTTAACTTCTTCACAGATTTGAACACAATTACAGACCATTAATTCATTTTTTTTAATTGATAGAGAGTATGAGAACATTATATTTAAACTTTTCACATTCGTGCACAACCTCACAAATTAACATGTCGCCATACAAACACGTGACTAAAAGCAAGTAGATGTCCGGCTCAAGCTTCTTGGCTTTTTGGCCATGGAAACTGTTGGCCTGTTCATGAAGCTCTCGCTCTCTTGCTTCCTTGGGTAGTGCAGCCAAGTCTCAAGCCAAAGTGTGTGATAGACCCGCAAATCCACTACAGCAGTGGTTCCTAACCTTTTTCTTTAAGGGACCCCTTTTCTATCATTGAGTAAACTGATGAACCCTGACTAAGAGGCATACATACTTAATAAGCTTCTTTTTTGACAGATTTTGAGTTGTCTTTTCCTTGATGCTGGGCCATTGTTCTATTAGCTCTTTGGTTGTTTTCTAATGCAGGACGAGGCTGTTTATCAGATAGTAAAGGCTCTGAATATAGCTTGTGTTCAGGTCTTCAAAGTTTACATCTTGAACAATGAAACAATTTCATTTATTTTTCTTTACGGAAACAAACAAAATGCTGAGATATAGGCCTACTGTGTATAGTTTTCTTTCACCCCTTAAAATCATAAAGGACGCGCCACCCCCTGTGAAGCTTTGGTGACCCCTAATTGAGGTCACGATCCTCAGGTTGGGAAACATTGCATTAGAGGATACAGTATCAGTGTCTTGTTTTTCCTAGCCTGGACATGAAAAGTACACACTTGTATAAAGGTGCAGCACTAGCAGTAGTGAGAGAGAGTTACAAAGTCCGTGTTTAGAGACATTTAGGTGGGATGGATGGTTCAAACAAAGACAGGACTATAGTACTATGGTATAGTATATTTACCTAACCTAATTAGTTTTTGGTGCCTAAACCTAACCAAGTAGTTTGGTTGCCTAAAAATCTAACCAAACCTGTGATCTCAGCAAGCTTTATTTTGAAAGTGTAACATTGCATATTTATTTTTGCTAACTTGACTTCCGAATGAGCCTGTGTTGAAAATGTGACGCTGCCACACCTAGGCAAGGAAATTATGGCATAGTGGGCTGGATGGTGTGTATTACACACTCCAGAGTGATACTGGGTTGGGCAGTAACAAGTGCTGCAAAAGAAGACAGTTTTTATGTGCTACTGTACAAATTTTCGCACTTCTGCAGAGAAGTTCTGCTCTGAGTTCTCTTTCTAGACACAAATGATAGTGCTACATTGAAAGTCACTGAGCTCTTCAGTACAACCCCTTCTACTGCAAACATCAATGGAGAATACATACCTAGGTCATATGGTCGATTTTACGCAGCCATTAGCAATGGTCCTGGCTGAAGCAGCTGAACCTACCAATTGGAAAAGGTGGTCCACTTTGGAGGGACAGTGTCATTTTCCCATTCATACAAACACACACAATAAGGTTTGCGCTGAAAACTGCAAGTGTAAACACTGTTCAATTCAATTAAATTTTATTTGTATAGCGCCAATTCATAACAAGTCAAGTCAACTTTATTGTCAAGTATGCTATACATGTCACGACATACAGCATAGATGAAAATTTTCAGTCCTCTCCAGACCCCACGTGCAAACCAGGCAATAAAAAATACATTTCTATATATAGAAAAGACATAAAATAAACAATCAACCAAGACATACGTAAACAATCAAACATTTAGCAGACATAAATAAACAATCAACAGACATAAAATAAACAACCAAAATCAAAAAAGGCACTTGGGTATTTACATATGCAATAAAAATAGGATAAATAAAATAAGTATTCTAAACAGGTGAGTATGCGGTGTAAGTTGCAAATAAACAGGGGAACAGTGGGAATGTGCGGTCCCTGAGTTCAGAGTGTGTGAGTGGTGGGGGTCCTAGTCTGTGGCAGGGAGGCAGGGTGGGCAGAAGGTGTAAGTGACGGTAGGAGCGGGAGTGAGTCCTCCTGATCGCCTGTGGAAAAACTGTCCTTGAGCCTGCTGGTTTTTGGCCCGAAGACTCGCAGTCTCCTCCCCGACGGCAGCAGGCTTGAAGAGCTGTGAGTTATGGGTGGGTTCACCTGCAATCTTGATGGCTTTGCTGGTGAGGGCGGGTGTTATAAATGTCCAGAAGGGGGGGGGAGAGACACCAAATGATCCTTTCAGCTGCTCTACGATGCGCTGCAGAGGTCTTGCGGCAGGACACGGTGCAGGCGCCGTACCACACAGTGATGCAAGCTGGTCAGGATGCTCTCGATGGTGCCCTCCTGTAGAAGGTGGTGCATGATGGTGGCCAGGGCTCCTGCTCCCTTTCCTCAGTTTTGCGAGGAAGTCAGGCGCTGTTGGGCTTTTTTGGCCAGTGATGCAGCTGTTTGTGGGCCTCCAGGACAGGTCTTTCAGAGACACCCCAGGAAACTTGGTGCCTGCTCACCCCTCTCCACTGCAGCCACCCGTCGATGGTAGTGAAGCATGCTGGGTGTGCACTCTCCTGAAGTCCACAACAATCTCCTTCGTCTTCTCCACATTCAGGTGGAGATTGTTGACCTTGCACCACGTGGCCAGCCTGCTCACCTCACTCCTGTAGTTTGTCTCATCCCCGTTGTTGATGGGACCCACCACAGTTGTGTCGTCCGCAAACTTAAAAAAAGTTATCTCAGGACACTTTTCCAAAAGAGCAGGTCTAGACCGAACTCCTTATAAAATTATTTACAGAGAGCCAACAGTTCCCACCATGAGTAAGACCTTGGCGACAGCAGCAAGGAAAAACCTCCTTTTAAAGGCAGAAACCTCGGACAGACCCCGGCTCTAGGAGGGTGGCCGTCTGTCTCGACCAGTTGGGGTAAGGGGGGGGGCAAAGGTGCACAACAACAACAACAACAACTATATAGAAATGACTGATGATGATTATGATGATGACGACAACAGCCACAAAAATGGGGGACGATGAACAATAATAATAGTAACAATAATAATAATTGTAATAATAATAATAATAGTAAAATCTGTTTACCTAAAACCGCAGCTTACATGACTGCTTTTAAGCAAGTGCTGTCCTGTCCTGCGAGCGGATCCAGAAAAATAAGTTGTACATCACAAATATACCAAATACACAGTCAGTTACAGCTAGACACACAGAGAGAACACATAACACACAGAAAAAACCCAAGACCAACCCACTCACCCATGACCCTATTTAAGCAGGTCTAATGCAGCTGGGACTCTTGACTTTTGTTGACAACCCCCAGGAACTGCTAACTCAAAGAAAACTGAATGAACGTGTGCACTCCAAAAATTGTCAATAAAACTGTGAGCATGTTAGATGATACCACAGTTATTGATCTGTTTGTATATGTGCATTTGAGAGTAGTGCTAAAAAAGGAACAGAGATGAGGCCATCGCAGGCACATTTGCTATCATTGAGCTCAGCACAGTAAATATTTTACCATTAGAATTTTCTGAGGCATTGTGTTGCTGCCGAGTTATCATCCTGCACCTGTTCTGACATCCATCCTCCACTAAATTTGCCACTCTTCCCCCTCACACCTGACACAGCTACATGTCAGGTTGATTTCTTATGTGTCTCCTGCTCCTGCATCAAATCTACAGTGTGAAGTATGAAGCATGAGACGGGGTGGAAGAGTAGGCATAGTTTTTCTTTATTCAACATTATTTTTCTCATGTTCTCATTCGCTTTCAGCATCCCGCTGCTTTCTGTGAAAATGGGCAAAATCAATTGTTTCCAGTCAAGTTGGTTAAACGGGGTGTATCGTGCTAGAACAGAGTTTTGGCAGATGACACAAATTTAGCCTTGGCACCCCTGCATCATTTCCTTTTTCCCCTCTGTCCTGACACTGTAGCTGAATGACAATAGGACCGGAGGCGTCTCTGTGCTCATTTCTGCCATGCCTGAATAACGGCGGAGAGGAAGATGGAACGCCTCCCTGGGTGTCTTGATGCGTTTTCATCCCGGTGTCCCCCAAATACAATCAGCAAGGGCGCAGAGCACGTGCCTTTCCCCCCCAGGGTTGGAATTTGCATGGAGATAATGTTGATCAAGGCAGGCATCCCCTCCTTTTTCTCAGCGCATCAATCTCACAATGGTTGGAAACCATATATTTGTCAAAAACTAGGCGAGGATGGTGAGGGCTTTAAATGCTTCTGTGACATCTCACTGCAGGAGAGGTCAAAAACGGTAGGCTCTGTGAGAGAGTGAAAAGATCTTGTCCCACTGTGGCTATGAAACTTCTTATATTTTGTAAGATACAACTATGTTATCCAATATCTGACTGATATTAATGCGGCTATAATCAATATTTTTTCTACCAACTGTGTCTTAAATGATAGTTTAAAAGGGGTCGATCATAGTGATAATCCTACAGAGAATTGCCACTAGAATATGCAGCTCCTCTCGGCTTAATGGAGCTGTAGAGCAGTGGTTCCCAACCTGGGGGTTGAGACCCACACGAGGTGTCTCCAAAGCTTCAAGGGGCGTTGCGATTTAAAGGGGTTTTAAAGGCTTATATCTCAGTATTTCATTAACTTCTGGGAAGAATGAATGTGAATGTGAATGTAAAATATATTATTACATAAAAATTCAACATCTTTATTTTGCATAAAAACACCAAACTGGGCATTATGATATTCAAAAACAGGTATTACATTCTTTTTACTAAACAGGCATATGTTCTGTCCCAAAAAAGCTTAACAACATTACAGGTGTAGAAAGGATGTTCCTAAAATTCAATATCATTTTGACAAAACATCAAACACAACCTAAATAAAATCTTACTCTTAAGAATTCACTGCAGAGATGTATGTTATTAATCTGGAAATTAACTTCCTTCAATTTAGGTAACAACCAAAATACCTGCTTGACTTAAAAGGTGATATGTCAGTGCTCACAACTTGTTTCTGCTGCCCCCAAGTGGCCTATAAAAGCAGTTATTGCGGTTAAAGTGAGATTATGTAATTTAGAAGAGTTAGCGCGTGTAGGATTTAGTGTCATCTTGCAGTGTATTTGCTGATCGCAACACCCTTGCTTCATCCTCCCTCTTCCTAATGATTCTTATATTCATATTAT
>NW_023340268.1:21242189-21242948 GCF_004916995.1 Morone saxatilis
GTTACACACTGGACCTTTGAAAGTTCACATAAAAACAGTACAATTATTTAATTAGATATGTCGGGTTAAAAAAACAAAACCTTTGTTCTGTAAAAACCTTTTTCTTTGTGTCTGTCTAGAACATGAAGGGCATAAACATCAATATGAATATAAAAAAACTGGTAACAGCCAGTGTGTCCTTAATCAATGCATTAGCTGCAGCTATAAATCAGATACTGATTCATTAGTGGAAGTTTAATATTGGCTGATAAAGGAATTGAAGTAATCTTTTTATCCCTTCTAATTATACAAAAGTCTAAAACATAATATGCTGATGACAGATCAATGTGCTGCAGCTGGCATGTTGAGTTCAGCTTTCTGTTTATGAAGTCATTCAGAAAGTTAAAATATGTCCTACATCCTCCTGCAGATTCTCTGTGCAGCCTCCTAAAACACTGAGATTTTCGCAGGCATGAGATGAGCTGAGATCAGCTGATAAATATCTAAATTTGGACCTCCTGTTTCACTGCCGCTGTCACTCTCTCTCTCAAGTACTCGCCCTAATAAATCAGTCATCCACTGATATGCATCTCTCCTCAGACCTCAGACCAGTCCAATCAGTCGGCAGGAGTGAGGAGGGGAGGAGGAGGGAGTCAGTCAGGTGGATACAGTGGAGCCTGTGGGGCTCACAGGAATCTGTATGCCGCGTGTCAGTATGAAATTTTAATGATGGCGGGTGGTTGGGCATGAGTGCTGAAACGTCTGTATTAGGAGCTGCAG
>NW_023340268.1:21242958-21243396 GCF_004916995.1 Morone saxatilis
GCTTGGCAGGCTGAGGAGTCCTTGGAGAGACAGATGAGGAGCTCATCCAGGGGAGGAGAGCTTTGATCAGCTCCTCTTATTTCCATATCGCAATACGCCAACTGCTCTTCCCGCTAAATGAAAGACGACATGGATTATGAGGCACTGGGCTTGAGCAGCAGAGCTGCATACGCCTGTTTCTTGGACAAAAATGAGAATGACGATCCATTATGCTGTTTAGTTCATCCTGTGCCAGTCCAGCATTATTTTCAGCAACATTTGCACGCTCCACCTGCAGATGTTGTTCATATATTAGACACTGTAAAGCCGCAGCATTTGGGCCTTGAGGTAGTAATTTTACACTCTGAAAGATGATGAACAGCTGATTTTCGACTGCTGGAAAAGAGAGGCAAGTATTTACTGTAGAAATGCACAACTGACATTAAAGGTCCAGTGTGT
>NW_023340268.1:21243429-21261512 GCF_004916995.1 Morone saxatilis
GAATATAATATTCATAGGTATATAGGAATAGGATATGTAGGAATAACATAGGAATGTGCTTTGGTATATTGGTGCATAACATTAAACATAATACAATAAAAATCTAAATTAAGATCATGTCCCAGTCTCAACATTGGGGCAAAATTGATATTAATACCCCCATCTAACTCCTGGACTCCAAACAAGAGGATCGTGATAGTTAGGGCTGTGACGATAACCTCAATAATGAAATTAAAATAACGTGGTATTGACAAGCCAACCGCAGGGGGTGGCAAGCCACACATGGCGCTAAAACTGCATATGACTTCATCATCACGTCATGGACATGTTAAGACCAGCTGGTGTGGAACAAAGCAAACTGAACCAGACAACAAAAATACATATTCCAGTGCACACCAGATTACTAAGGTTGACTGAATAAGGTTTATTTAATAAAAAAACAAAAACCCTGCAGCAAACTACTGTTTTTACGTGTTGCTTCATCAGGTTTGTTCCGTCTCTAATTGCGATAGGAAATATAATTTACCATTCAACATTAAATATATAACATTACATAACACATCCATTATATAACTGGCTATTTCATTCAGTACATTTTCGCTATAAAACCAAAAGTGTATCTTTGACCAAGGAACCTGACTCTGCTGGGTTCATCATAAGAAAATGGAAGTAAAGACAACATGACCCAAACAGCATTTAACATCATCTCCTGCATTTCTTCTTCCCTATATTGGTGCCACTGTATCCTCAGTGTATATGGAGTACTTTGGTGTTTGTACTGTATGCAGTGTTCACTCCGGCTTGTACAGTGTGCTTGTCTGCTACTTCAGTGCTGCAAACTCTGTATGTTTGATGAATGGAGCTCTTTTCTCTCCGCTGTGTTATGGTAATCTCCTTCCCACCGCCTGCTTGTTGTTTTTTTGTTTTTTCGCTTTGGCGCTGAGCTGATGCACTATTCCTCAGGGCTCCAGCATGCATTGTGTGCTTCTGGCATCGGAGGATCGTGGGGGGAAAAAAACACATAAAAGAGGGGGAAAGCGGCGGCGGGGAGACAGAGAGGGAGCCGTGACAGCTGTACGACCCCCAGCTTTATGCAGGAGCCGCAGTTAAGCGGAGATGTTTCCAAAAGCCCTGTTTCTCCATCTTTGATCATGGTTATTACTCCTGCGTGCACGATGTTAATCTGCATCACTTAATGTTCCTTTTGTCTCCTAATAGAATCGGATGGGATGGAGTTGTCTTCGTTTCTAATTTGTCCATGCTCTGACACCTTCAAAGGATTTTTTCCATCACAGTTATGCCACATCACAGGATCTCTCAACCCCCCGCCACTTCACTTCCCCACCCTTCGTGCACTCAAACAGAAACTCTACCCGCCCTGCTTGGCCCAGTTTTCGCTGCATATCTAATCCATTACTCTGTGGCATTTGTTTGTTTGGCCTATAATGATGGCCAGGATGATCACCAAATGAAGTGTGTTGTCGAGTCAGTGTGAGTCACTCACTGACAGAATGAAAGGATTTACAGCAACTTTGCTGGCAGTTTTCAACTCATAAATGAAGCATGAAAATGAGTCAACACACTCCCAAAAAAATTGAATTATCATAAAATGTATAAAAATATTCTAATGAGTTCTCCTCACACTGGATATCCTGCAGATATTTACTTTAAGAGTGTGACATCTGTGTAAATGTGAGCAGGGTGTGTTCATGTGCTCGTGCAGATTATTCAGAAGCTTTTCATTTGACCTGACTGATGTGCTGAGCATCACATACTGTACGGCGCAAGACAAAACCAAAACCAACCAAAACCTCTAAATATCGGCACGGGCCATTGAAAAACCCATATCAGTCGACCACTAGTCTTTATGTTGTGTTTTCCTGTGTGGTTTCATACAGTTGTACTATGTGTTTTGAGAGATTTCTTTTCAAATTCATTTGAAAAAATTGCATGGGATTTCAAATTTATTCAAACTAGATTTGTTTGAAAAATTGACAGTGGAAAATGTGCTTTGTATTGTCTGAACACACTTCTTCTTCTTCGGCCTCTCTGTGAGGTGGTCCTCAGCTGAATGCTGATGCCAGTATGCTAACATGCTTACAATGAATGGTAAACATGCTGATGTTCAGCAGGTCAGGTTTATTATGTTCATCATCTTTATTTAGTGTGTTAGCATGTAGTGCTGCACTCAATGGGAAAAAAGGCATATTGCATTTCTTTTGCAAGATATTGTTTGCGATATGATTCACATTTATTGGGAATGATCATTTTTGAATCACAATTTCCATTTTCACTGAAAAAAAATTATAAAATCATGATGATGTTGGAGTCTGTAACAAACAAACAAATATAATATTCAATATTTAAATTGAATGTGCAGCCCCATTAGTGTAGCAGTTGACCAACCAACATCTATAGGGTTACACTGCTAGCAAGACTCAAATTTCTACAGAGCTTTAATGTAGAAGTTAGAAGAACTCAGAGCTGAACTTTGAAACAACTTGAGGAGTACTGTACTGCACTGCACTGTAAGCTGTCAGACTCACTGCTCATTCTCTGCTATCCCAAAGACACAACACTGACTTTTACATCTGGAGTCCAAACAAGACTGATATTTCCCAAGCAGCAAAAACTGACGAGGTGCTGTGTGACAGAAAGTGGCTGCTCATAATCCAGTTCTGATGTGACGCTTTTCTCTGTGGACAGATGATGACTACAGTATTGAACAAAAAAGAACTCCCAAAAGGCATATCATAATTAAAAAGTAATCTCGGAAAGTCTCCGCTAGCTCGTAGCCTGATTAAATGTGACCCAACATGCACTGTTGAAGCTGAGAGCATCAGAAAGACTTCCTAAAGTTTCATTAAACTAACTAACACATACTGTATGTTCCAAGAGGACAATAGGTTAAGAGCC
The DNA here is from genome assembly GCF_004916995.1 of Morone saxatilis. Lineage (NCBI taxonomy): Eukaryota > Metazoa > Chordata > Actinopteri > Moronidae > Morone > Morone saxatilis. The sequence continues at coordinate 21,246,346 of NW_023340268.1, forward strand.
GTCTCGCAACTAAATTTATAACTAAAAAACAATATATTAACGGAATCAATCAATTAATAAATACAGTAAATATGAAGTCAGCCATAAGTGATGCATCTAAAAACAGGACCAGTAATACAGTAAATAAATTGTTTCTCCCACATGCTTAAAAGTCTGAGTGGTATTCACTTAGTTGCAATCTGCACCTCTAGATGGCACTAAATCTTACACACTTAAAATTAACAAAGGCAAATAGAATACATATAAAATGAGACTTATTATGTTGAAAACAGCCCAGGACATAACTCAGGAAACTGTGGGCACAACAGACCTTAATTGTTTTGTGTAGCATTTTGGCAACCTAATTTGGATGGAAGTTGGATCAGAGTCAGTCAGTAAGAACACAGTGACTGACTCTGATCCAGCATCTACCTTGATGTTTATTGTGATGATGTTATTAGGGCTGCCCCGACTAAAGATTTTCTTGGTCGACTAGTAGCTCTTAGATAAAGTCAATAGTCAACTAGTTGTCGCAAGTTTATGATAATAATTCAATAATTTAAAAATCTAGATTTTAACAGCTGCCTGTTAAATGTGGTAACAATTCCAAATGTGTCAGAACAACCAATAAGGAGACTGAACATTCAGTTCATTTATTACAACACAGTGTAACATCACACAAGTCTTGTTATTCTAAACTTGGAAATAAATAACTTCACTGAATCAAATACTAGCTGACTTATTGATACGATAGATAATGCTAACAGACGCTTACAAATTAAATCACTACAATCTCGCTCCTCTTCCCCAGAGACCTGGTCAGTTGGTCGGTTGTTCCTGCTCTTTGGTAGTATTCCCTGCTGGGTCCCCTGCTCCTACACTAGTGTTTAAACTCCTCCTTCCCTTCCAGCTCCCAGTCCGAGTACAGAGAGCTTGGGCCACTAACTAGCTGGTGGTAGAAGCTAGTACAGTTAGCTTATGCGACAGTGCATAGTTGTTACCAGAGTAAAGGTCTGTGTTGCAACAATATCCTGGCGTAGCTCCTGAATGGAATTTGATATTTGTTTTTCTACGACTATCAGACTAATGAAAAGTGCGTCGACTAAGACTCTTCACAGCAACTAACGATTAAGTCAACTATCAGGGTGCAGCAGTATCATCATACTTATTTGAACCCAAATCATAATCGTTTTCCTGCACCTAACCAAGTAGTTTTGGTGCCTAAATCTAACCAAACTGCAACTGTTTCACAAAGTTAACCACATCGTGCAAGGTGGTATGTGCTCTCCACACAAGTTAAGGTAAAGGATTGATGAATCACCAGTACGCAACATCGGACTTTAGCATATGCACTGCACACTATTTGAAATTTGTACGTTTTCTATTGGTCCAGCAGAGTCACTTGATCCTGCTGTTGTAAGGTTTTAGTGGACTTAAAGTCACTTGGTTTTCCAACCCCAGTGAGCCTCTCCTTTCTGCTGCTTCAAGTGGATTTTCCACAAACTGCAGCAGAAGACTGACCTGTGCTTTGACAAGAAATCTTCTGAATGTGTTTAAGTCTTGATATGCACATAATTATCTTTAGAGGACACAAAAATGATGTTTTCTCATCACATACTGGGTTAGGTTACCAATGTGATAATTCCATTAGCATCAATGTGTTTCTATTTAACCAGTGCCATAATTACACTCACTACATTTTCATGCACAAGTGCTAAAATCCAGGATCTGTTCTCTGCTTCAAAGTAAAAACTTTCCAGACACACCGATTCACCCCTCCCGCCTACTTCCACTTTCAATCGCTCAGTGATGGAAGAAACATTTCAGATGAAAAAGCAAAAGAGCCTTGCTCCTGAGCCAAAATATGACAGAGCACTATTATTATATTCCATGAGACATTTCCTTACTAAATGTTTGTGTTGGACCTCTGCTCCAACACAGCAACTTTTCTCCACTCCATCATCCTCCCAAGTGCTGTCATCATGCCGGGGCTTTTGTATCCGGAAACCTTTGTCCTTCACCTGAACACAAATGTAGTTTTAAATATAGGTTTTGGAGCCTGTACATGTGGAAACAACACAAACTGGAAATTCATTATTTGTGCTAAAAAAACCAAAACACTTCAAAATGCGATATTTATGTCAATCCCAGGCCACCCTACAGTAGGTTAAGATATGGAGGGTAAAGAATGCTCTGCTGATGCAACATGTATTAGTGGTGTTACAGGCCCTGATGTTTGAGGTGAATCCATGTTCTGACTGGCCTCTTCTATGTGACAGAGAATACTCTTGCTGTAGACATAGGGGCAGTAACCAAACTCAGTCACATTTGTTGACTAGTTGTAATAGTGTAACCATGGGGTGTATATGGTTGCAACCAGGCCTGGCCTTTTCAGGAGCTTGGTCAGGCCATTGGCTGCACCATGCATTAAAGCTTTGCGAGTAAAAACAGCTGTGTGACAGCTGGTCGGGTCAATAAAGCTCAATGTAGCTGATACCGATAATGCCTTGATCATGACACGTTTTGCTAAAGCACTTTTTGAAGCAACCATGCCTGTAGTGATGGGTCGCTGTCTGATCGGCCCCTAAATGGAGGTAACTTCCCAACAGGATGTTGAGATTCAGTATTTGGGAAATGACACCTGCCTATGTCAGTCAGCCGGTCCACCACTTTCCAGACTGAAATATCCTAACAACTATTAGATGGATTGCCATGAAATTTGGCATAGACATTCATGCTTCCCTTAAGATCAAAATAACTTCTTGGTCATTTCATCTAATTTATATTTATGTTTCTACATTTTCTTGATGAATTGGTTCATTAAATACCTGTGTTTCCATCAAGGTAATCTGATGTGAAGTATCATTAGCATAGTAGCTAATGATAGTACCATTAGAAAAGGTTGATGTATTGGCAACATTTGAAAAAAACAATTGAAGATTTTACACTTGCTTGAAGTGGTTTTTGCCTTTTTCTATTTACAATGCTCTTGTGGCATCAGCATGCTTGATTAGCATGAATATTATACAACCAAAAGGAAAAGTTACTCACTTGGTTAGTTTGGTGGTTGGTTCCAAAAATTATTTTGTGTTGTATGCATCCCACGTGCAGCTGTTAGATCCAGCGTAGAAGGCTCTTTGAGCCTGACTGCTGCATCATTTGGGGTTTAGCTCAGTTAGTAAAGCAACAGATTCACCACATCACAGTTCTCAGCCTCTAATCCTGAGTGAGGGTATTTAATACCCAGCTGCATGCAGCTTATCACAAAACACTGTGCTTGTTTCACTGCCACTCGGTGACCATGATTTTGAGTGACTTTGAAGGCAACATAGTTTGCTTGGCTTCTTCCCTTATTTTGCCACTGCCTGATGTCTGAGCGTCTAAGCTCCGTAATGAGCATCATTATGTCACAAAAAATGATATGACTGAGTTGAGGAATCTAAACTAGCTCCCTGACTGTCAAAAACACATTCATATCAAGAAGCAGTTAGTGTTTTTACAGCCATATTTCACACAGTCCAGAAAGATGAACAAAGAAATCTACTTATAAATAGTAACATTACAAAGTTGTGTCCAAAGCCACTTTTTAGCTGTCGTAAACATCCGCTAAACTATTCATCAGACTGAATTTGCCAAATACTCCGTATGTCATTATATTTGACAAATCCGTCTCCATTTCAATTTAGCATTATAAATGTTTTAGCCTCAAGCAACTGTACAAACTTGAACACTTTTCCTAAAATTTCAATTTAAATGTGCACTTTCCATTTAGCATTTCTTATTCAATTCATCATCATTTGCATAAAAATATTAGGATAGGAACCTGGCTACTGTCAGGAGCAAACAAAAGAAGATCCTCACACACAGAAAGAAATCATCTGAAAGAATAATCCATAAGGAAAGTCAACACAAACAAAGATGATTGTGTATTTATGTGTGGATCCTGCAGGTGATTAACTGAAGAAAAAGGTGGGATCTTGGGTTTGTGTTTTTGTGAGATGAAAAATTGAGAAAAAGTATCAAAATATATATTTTTTAATTATTATTATTAAGGTTGTGTTATTAATATGGAAATTTACACACGTCTCACTCTAAACTCGCTTGGTCAGTGGCCCTATGATGCGGTAGGTACCCCTCTAGCAACATTTCTAGACTTTCAAAATAAAGCTTGTGTGGTTGTGAAACAGGCGCAGTTTGGTTAAGTTTAAGTTTAACATACCTGACGTAACTTAAGTAGGTAAGTTTACTTCCACACGTTACTTTGTTTTGTTTACTTTTGCTTTCACATGGGACATGAACAGCAATCTACTGGGTTAAAGTCCTTTGTTCGTTTGAGACATCCATCCACCACACCACCTCCATGCTCCATGCTAGAAGGATACCAACGGTGTCATATTTTGAAGTGCAGGGCCGCTGACCAAGCTGTATTGAAGCAAGTGGTATTTAACGTCTTGGGAGTGAGACCGAGGTGACATTTACATACCGTCTATAAATAATTTGACAATAGGAATCAAATTGCGGATATTTAGGTCAGTGGTTTCCAACCTTTTTCCTTAAGAGACCCCTTTTCTATGATTTGAAAAACTGATGACACCTGCTTAAATTACATATTTTATTGATATTTAATAATAAATTCAAAAGTGTAGAAACCCAAACGGTGAACTCAGTAACTGCAAGAAGTTATGAATCACTGATCTAGGTATCCCTTTGGTCCTTATACGACCACAAACGTTAACCATGGCCAACTAAAAAGGGATCTTGATTTCAGCTCAAACGTTCTCAATCTCAAATGATTATTATTATTATTATTATTATTATTATTATTATTATTATTATTATTGCTTCCATTTTGACTGATGGCACATGTTGTTGTCTTTTAAGCCCTTTTCTGTTACTCTTGAGCCTGTGGCGCAGACTGCCCACCAATCTTTAGGCTATGAACCAATAATCGAGTACAAAAATCAAGTGTCATGTGTGATATTTTTCCTTATTTGCTAAATGTTTGTAAAGTCAGTTCGATCATTTCTCAGTATAGCTATTGTCAGTTTGGAAAGGGCCCTCACTGTTCACCTTGGTTTAAGTAATGAGAAAGTAGCGAGAACTGGAACACTTGAGTACAAGTCCAAATTGTTCTCTGAGACCATGAAGATGCAGAACATCTTGTACAGAGGTGGCACAGCCTTGCAGGTGTGTGTATTGTTGAGATTTCCAGAGACCCATTGTGAGCATGTTAATAGAGAACCAGAGAAAGGGAAAACCTTGACAATTAACAATAATTTGCTGACCTCCTTACTTTAGAGCAGTGTGAAATGCTGTGAAGTCTTGATAAAGTCTATTAAGTGCTAAATATTTACTGCATGAAACTCCACCTGCACTGTGATGTATGATATAACCATGCATCCACGCCTTAACTGTCAAACCAGATTTAGCCTCTTGGTGCAACGGCCACTGTTTTGGGGGCTTCTGGTGTAACCAGCGGATATCTTCCTCAGCAGTCCCATTATAAACTTGATACACAAGAAAGACGAGAAAGACAAATTTTATCTCTATTAACAAATCTATACATACTTTGCAGATAATCATTGTTAAAAAGCTAACAAAAAGCTAAATCAGCGTCCAATGATAGCTGATCATTTCCAATATTGCATTGCCTTCTGCCTCTTTCACTGACCCCCCACAGACTGTTTTCATATGCAACCAAAGCCTGCTCAAATGTGATTGGTCAACACCACCGATCTTCATCCCTTACCTACAGATTCTGCATTCATATGCAGATATCTGTTTATACATATTAAACTGGTGCCGTCTCAAGTGACATCACTTGAGGACATTCATCAGATTTCACACAACTCCCTCTGCAGACATTAAAGGCTTTACACAACTTTATACATGTGTGAATTGTTGTGCATTTTAACTTTTGAAAAACTAGATCAGAATTTTTTAAAATGTTTTATTACATTTTATGTCTTTATTAGATAGCTGACAGTTTAGAGATGACAGGGAAATAGGAGAGAGATTGGGCACGACATGCAACAAAAGGTCCCCAGCTGGACAGGAACTGGGGACTTTGTGGTTCATGGTCGGTGCCTCAACCCTGAGGCCACCCCAACACTCTATATGAGTCATTTTTGAGGGCAGTGACAAACTATCAATTTTGTTGTTTAGCTTGGAGGGCTTGAATTGTTGCAAGACTATTATACACTAATGAAAACATACCTGTGAATATTATGTTATATTTCTGCCAATAGGTCCTCCTGAACTTTACACACTGGACCTTTCAAGAGCAACTTAACACCCTGGTTTAGCTCAGACACACCCCCTTCACACATCCATAAAATGCTTTCCGAACGAGGTAGCAGAGTGGAGAGTGACAGGACAGGGGATATCAATGTGTCGTAGTGAAGTTGCAAACTGTGTGGGGCGGCTGTGGCTCAGAGGCAGAGCGGGTCGTCCCCCAATCAGAAGGTTGTTGGTTTGATCCCCGGCTCCTCCTGCCTTGGTCGAAGTGGACTTTGCCATCGCTGTGTAAGTGTGTGTGAAAGGGTGAAAAAGCGCTTTGAGTGGTCAGAAGACTCGAAAGGCGCTATACAAGTACAGGTCCATCCATTTACCATTTAAATTTGTCACAAACTCCAAATATACTGTATCACTGATCGACACTGTAGCTAGCTAGCTTACAAGTAGTAGAGGTTGTATTTCTTCTACTGTTACCCTTAGGTGCATACTCGCTATTCTTCATAGTCTCGGGGGATGGTAAGTGTGAACGTGACGTTGCCTTGTGGCTTTTGGGGTGAGTCCTGGGGTTTGGCATAGATTTTGACTAATGTTTTTAGGGACTAGAGGACAGAATTACCCACAGGTTTTACTCCTTCAGCTGGATCCATAATCTACTTGTAATGCATCACCACGCTCCTCAAGTGAAGTGTTACCAAAACAGTTTCTCATACTTGAGAACGTTTTGCTCGAGCTCATGAGCAAGCAGAGCTAATTGGACGGATGGAGCTTAATCAGGACAACAGCGCTATTGAGGACAAGGCTATTCCATGCAAAGCAGACAACAGGATGCTGACGGGGGAACAGGAAACAAAAGACAGAGCCTGGCGACCGTTGCCAGCACAGCTCGTACAAACAAGGTGATGAGCCGAGCTGGTTGACTGCCTCGGGGTGCAAACGTGGCTCTCCTAACTTGAGCATACATACTCAGTGATGACAGAAAACAAGCAACGCCCAATGTAGATGTGAAATAAGTTTTTTTGTTGCTGTTAGGTCTACATGAAGCTGAGATAAAGAGCTGAGTTTGTGGATCTGTGAGTGTGAGGCAGGAGGAGAAAAGGCCTCTTTCCTCTGGAGCCTCTGAGAAATGAAACAATATTGTGCCTGGCTCGGCTCCAGGCTCAGCGAGAGGACAGACAGCTCGGGGTGGCTGCGAGTTTATGAAAACAGCAGAGGATGTAGCTGTGATGGCTGGTCTTTAAGTGTTTCTCTTCGAATCTAAAAGGGGGCTTATGTCCCTCAGAGCTGGTGTTAACACGCTGCGCCTCTTTATTGGCATCTTATCAGGCACTGTGCTTTCCTGAGCCTGTTTTTATACCAAACAGCACTAATTACACCATTATGTAATGACCCCGTGCTTTGGCCCCAGATGAAATGAGAAATATAATGCTCAGCATATTAGACGTCAGCATCCTGATGGAAGCACTGTTTGTCTGTCAGGCACTTGTCGCTGAAGAAAGGGAGCATATTTCTCTAGTTATGTTGACACTGATGATAAAATCACATATTACATAAAGCATGTTTTCTTTTGAGCTCAAGCTGGAAAATATATGTCATGATTAGCAGTTAGTGTATTTTCTTGAATATCACTTCCATTCTGTGCCAAAGCTAAGCAGTGATAAGGCTGACAGGCTGCATGGAAGGGGATTGCTAAAAGCTGTAATCCACATTTGGTGCACTGAAGCAGTTTAAGATTGGCCTGAGCTTTTCTTTCTTCAGATTTAAACTTGGTCTATTATGTATTGTGTACTGTAGTGAATTGCATTTGCTGGGAAATCTAAAAAACATATTTATGTTAATGTCCTGTACCATGAGCCCTTATTTTGGTGCTCATTTTCATAGTTAAAACGACATTTTCACGTCAGTATATTTTTAATAATGTTTTGTGAATTCACAATAGCTTAAAAAAGATGGTTGAACATCATCTGGTTTGCTCGAGATTCAAAGGGTGTGCTAAAGACGAATGCAAGGAAAGACACATGATGGTACTGTGCCTATGCAGTCAGCAGCCTATTCTGGCTGTTGGGGCCAAATAAACACAGATGTTAAAAACCGTAGAAAAAAACGAAGGGGTCAACTTCCATTCTTCAAAAAGAATGGCAGAGCCAGTATGGATGTTTCATGACAAAATGCACAAGGCTCCTGGGAACACAAGAGCAGAATCAGCTGAAAGGACAAGACTATCCCTAACAATCCAGAACTAGTCTAAAAGTGAATCCTATCCTTACTAGGGATGTCACGAGAATCCAGTTCATTCAGGTAACTCAGGTTAAGGCTGCACTGAAGCAACAAACACTAAGGGACACTTTTAAATGAATTCCCTCTAGACAGCTACAAGACCAAAACAGGTTACAGAGGGTTTGTTAGGCTATTTTATAGCCTGCTTTGTTTATTAGTTGTTTAAAAATAAATAAAAACATATATAGTATATTAATATTAACCAAATGGACTACCAACCTAGTGCATAATACACACGCCGGTCCACCGTGTCAAAGTCAGTTTTTAGCTCGCCTAGGTGTGGCAGTGTCAATATGCAGGGTCCAGTTACACTTTCAAAATAAAGCTTGCTGACATCACAGTTTGGTTAGGTTTAGGAAAAGATTGTGCCTGACAAGCTGTTGGATTGGCTATTGAGGTCAGTCTTTCTGAACTTCTGCCATTTGTGTAAATGTAATAAAAGTGTTAGCATTAACCTGTCTCAGCTAACCCTAACTGATTTTTTGTGGTGTAACTGTTAAGGAATTCTTTACGTTCACCAACTCAATCTACCAACAGAATTCTTGAGATGTGATGATGACAGCTGAGCCATCTCTATGACAACTGAGTAAACTGCCAACGAAGACTGAGAAAAGCTAGTAAAAAACATACATATAGCACATTAAATGACAGAATTATATTAAATCCAACGTCCGAATGTGTCCTAGAACTCCTCTTGCCTCTAATCTGCTTGTGCTCCATTTCTGTTAGTGTTTGTGTCTTTCTGTAGCCCTGGTACTATACAGCATTCAATACATATGGTACCTGCTGGAGTAGATAGAGAGAGGACTAAATGGCTTCTTGTAACAGTATATCCTTCAGAAGTTATCATCACAGCCATACGTCTGTACATGTGTGTCCTGAGGAGACGGTGTCCAGGGTTGGTTGGTCACGCTTAGCATGATTAGAAGCAGCTTTTAGACATTTTCCCAGTGTGCCTCTGTGTGGAGATAATAACACCCAGAGGAACAGTCTCAGGTTGGACACATCTCTGAGCCTGTTGGACTGTCAGACAGGTATATCTGTATTTGTGGATGTGAGCTCACTGCAAAACATATCCCTCTCCAGCATTTAAAGGGCCATACCACCGATTTTGTGTGACATTAATGGAGGAATGAGCTGTAGAGGCCAAAACCGTTTTTTGTTCCAGGCTGTGAACACTACAGTTTATTTCTGCTGTAAAGTTGGGAATTTTAATATGGGGTCCTTATGAAGATTGACTCACTTTGTGCTAATTAGCTCTTTTCTTGTTCTGATCTCCATCGCTGATCGTTGTACCAGCCTGGTTTGCCTTTTGTTTCTGTAAAAGGAGTTGTCCAAAGAAAGACTTACAGTACAGTGTGAGATAATGAATATGTTTGGATATTTTCTGCAGCGTGGGCATGTGTGTGCGTGAACTGTTTCATGTGCACATGTCTTTGTGCTTGTGCCTGTGTGTGACTATGGGTGCATGTGAATTAATGAATGGAGTTGTACTGTGGTGTCTTCATAACACCTGATACTCGGAACAGGTCCCAAGATTCGCAGCTGGAGCAGCTCCATGCTCAACATGAAACACCCAGCTCCCCCGCGTGTCTCTCACACTGAAGAAGGTCCCTTCATGTAGCATAATGAATAATGCACATTGCGTAAGGGGGGTAAAATCCCATCATAGCTCCTGTATGTATAATGAAGCTAATGTGTTTGTGCAGTTTGTCTGATTAGGTGAGAGCCTGTCATATATCTCGTCCCTTAAGGGTGCAAACGCTGCTCGCTTTGATTTCCCTGCACCTGAAAATGATGCAGAAATGATTTTGCAATTGATCCCGGAGTGACTGATGTACAATCAATTGTCGTCATGGCGTTGTCGAGCCCCTCCAGCCTCTGATGGATGACACTGTCGATACCTGTATTGCCATTCAGGTCTATTGACCTTTCTCTGAGGCATGTTAGCACCACTTGGCCCGGTCATTATGGCTGTGATCCAGATGCCAGGGGTCGCCATCGGGGGAACCTCCATCTATCACGGGGAGCCAAGAGCTGATAAACTGAGTGGGAAGAGAGATACAAGAGGTCTGAGGAACATAGATAAACACTGTACAGATACAGATGTGCAGTAGAGAATGTTCGGAGGCAGATACATATTTCACAGTGAAAATATTTGTACTTGGCCGAGAGAATGACTCTTAACTATCGTACCGGAGCATTAGGTGGACGTCTTCTATTACAAAATAAAAGAAAGACCCTACAGTGACCAACTGGACTGGAGCCTAGACAGAGCCTGAGGAAATGGGACCACGATCGGTGTTTGCTGATGAGTAGCCTGTTGTTTGTTTGATGCCAGTGTGCAGAGCTTGGTCTTCTTCCTCATCCAGTTCCAAACCAGCTGGGATAACCTCTGACAAAAGACCAGTTGGCTCTGAACTGGTACAGTCTAAACAGCCATTATCCATTTTACATTAAATACACTAATGATATCAATATTAAATAGATGAGTGATTATACCATTATCTGTATGTGCATCTTATCTCTGTCCGTATCCGTACTCAGAATGGGCTAGTGTTAAACCCAACGTGGGTGGTGCTTAAACTGGAAGTTGTTGAGTTAAGCCTGAAATTGATAATGGTTAATCAAAAGTTGCTAGTTATTTATTTGTTCGAATAATGCTGTCAGGTGATCGCCCAATGAAACCGGGCTCACAGCCTCCAAGACCATCAGAGGCCAACTGATTAACAGCAGCTTTGACCAGGACTCGGATTTTGGGATGGAAGACATGGCAGGTTCAGGCAGGGACAGGAGAGGATGAAACATACATTGTAACGATAAGTCCGCCAGTACTTGTTTCAGTGAAGTTGAAAATCGTTTATTCTGTGTTTTCGAGAGTCTCTGTGATGTTACACTGTGTTGTAATAAATTAACTAAATGTTCAGTCTCCTTACTGGTTGTTCTGACATATTCAGAATCATTACTGCTTGCATGCACTCTCTGTATTGCATTTAACAGGCAGCTGTTAAAATCTATATATTTAAATATTTAGATGAACTTAATTTCTGCCGGGTTCGTGGTACATTTAGATCCATCGTGTACTGATGTAGTCGCATCTATAACGTTAAAACTCGTGTCGGTAAATCTTTACACCCCTGTAACTGACAGAATTAATTAACAACACATTTTTTTACGACAAAATACAATAAAATAAAGTACATATTATCTAAAAACCAGACTGCCAAGGTAGGTTAAGCATTACTTAAGTATATGATACCCTTTATATGATATGAGCAGCTTAAAATTACATACAGTATATATTCTGCACAGGATATAAAGGGTACAGTATTTAGCTGCAATGCTGTGCACAAAAATGTCTAGAAATAGAAGCCTATATCAGTGACTTTATTATAAATGAATGTTTCAGATTAACATATGTATAGATATTCAGGCATTTTTGTATGTTATCAGATTAAAATGCATCATTCCAATCCATTCAGTTTCAGTTCGCATAGAAAACCTGTAATCAATCAATTTCATCATTATACTCCATAAATCACTGTAACATCAGTTCTTATGCTGCAACACAGATGCCCACGCCAAGCTGGACTTAAATTTTTTTAAAGTACACCTCACTGTGTATGCTGCAGTAGCACACGTGAGTGGCTCCATCAAATCATCATTTCTATACACACTAACTCCTTGTTTTTAATGCCTTCTATTTTTATTCAGCTCGTGCTCGGTGGCTGCGCTGTTATCAGGTTTCTATCCGCTACGGCGGCAGGAGCTACATTTCTAAATTAAGCCTCATGAATTATTCTTGAACCGAGTTGCATCTTGTTTCTCACCACAATGAAGGAAGAAAGTTTTCTTAAAGGAGATTGTTTAGAAGTCGTAAGACCAAGGATGCGTCTGCAGAAGACACAGTGTGAATAACAGCAGACTGTAGAAAGTTATGTTGCAGTATAAACACAGTAATTCCCACAAGTATCTGTCTTCCTCCTCTGTATGAAGTCCTCCTTCGGTACACTTTCCACTTCCATTCTCTTTGACATGTAAAATCATTAGAGCAGCACTGTTTACCCTACCATGTGTATTGTTATGAAGTCCCAGTGCATTAAGTATACATTTGGAGCCAGGTATCTAGACTGTTATTTAAAAGTATTAGCATGACTTTGATAATGCCACTGACTTTATGTTAATTGGCTAAATAATTGATTCTGCTGGAGAAATAATACTCTAAACAGACAGGTACCAGGAACAGATGACGTGCATCTATGTGGCTCATCTCTTCAAAAAGGCACTTACTACTTTCTGCAGCGATTAGGAATTATGTCTTTACAATGGTACTGTGTGTTCTTGGACTGGAGAGGCTGTTTACTTGCTGAGAACTGCACAACATTGCCATGACTGCACTACAAGTACATAAGACGCACAACACAAACTTGGCTCTGTGAGTGCTTTTCCTTTCATGGTCTCTATTAATTGAAGCTTTTATCCAGAACAAATTTTATGAAAAGTGTTCCATGGATTTGTTGTGTGTCTGTCTGTTTACTCCCCCTTACATCTCTAAATGTATCTGTCTAATCAATGTTAACAAAAAAATGTGTTTGCACACATTCCTCAGTATTAACCAAAAGCCACAGTGTAACATTTAGGTTTAATCACCTGAAAAAAACAATGTTTGTGTTTTTGTTTCCTAGATTGGTCACAGTCATGGTGCAAATATACATAACATTATGTCTGTGGTAATAGTAAAAGTATGTCTTGGGTATGTCGTATGTGAAACTTCAACCTTTCTTGTAAACCAACAATCACAATTGTGGCCAAATAAGCATTTGTAGTTTATAGTGTAATTAACACCATGACATTTATGTTATAGGCAGTAGGTATACTTTTGTTTCTATGTGAGTTTGGTATGTATCAAAGCCTTGTTTAGGAATATATTTGGAACAGGCTTTAATTTACATGATTTGTTGATTGGTAAAAAATATAAAAAGATTATTTTTGCTATTGTCCTTATGACCCTGCATTATTATACCTGCTATGCCCTAGATTATGACCAATCCAGTAATTTTTTAACCAGTTGAAATAATTTACCAATACCAATTTGTGATTACTGCTCCTACCTTATCACTGAAATGTTTTTCCTGCCTCAAAATGACTTGATTTCTTTCATGAGGAATATATTTTAAAGAGTATATGTCACGTACTAACTTTGACCACTTGAAATATCTTTAAAGGCCAGTACAAGCCATAAAGTGCAATTTTGCACTTGCCAAAAGTGATTACAGCTTCTACCTTTTCGCTAAAAGATTTTTTTTTCTCCACAAAATCACTTGATTTCTGTCATAGGGGTTATATTATAGCTCACCCATTACAGCTCCTACCTTGTCACTGAAAGGTTTTTCTGCTTTAAATCGGGATCCAGTGGGATCATATTTTAAAGATTAAAGCTCACCCACTAACTTTTACCAGCTGTAGACATATATAAACTGGGCCATACAGCTGCCATGTGAACATCTTGGTCCACTCCACGCCTAGGGAATCTATGTAAACTGTACGGTCTCAGATGGGGTCACTGTTCATGAAGTAAAGGTTTGTGTGTGTTGCATCCGTGAAGTTTGCCACTATTGTTGGAGCAGCTGATAATTGCACAGGTTCTTCCCAATATTGTAGACATCACCGTAAAATTCAGTGTTATAGAAAGTAAAGGGAAAAGCAGGAAATTCTTCTACACTTGTTAGTACTTGCCTTTATTCACATTGCCACTGCTGTAATGGCAATTTGTTTACTTCCAGTACTTCCCCGGATTCCTGTATAGGATAAGTAACTACCGTGTAGCAGTAGTAAGTCGCTATTCTCAATTGTTGTTCAAACATTCCACAGTTTTCATTAATGTTGAAAATAAAACAAAACTTCTAACAGATTTTAATGTATACTGGGCAACATCATAACAGTTTTGTATGATTGACTTGTTTGACCTGGACAATGACTTTACTTGCTTGATTCTTGCCACAGTGACTTGGGACTTGCTTGATTCTAGAAGGTTAAGGCTTGAGATATGCACGTGTGACTTACACCTCTGCTGTTCACTCTTTTCTGAAAGCAAAAGTTTCAAGACTTCCCGAGTAGAACTTGCTGAATGTTTGTGCTTCCTCTGTCCCTTTTGATTAAACTGTTGCAGTAATGTGTGTATGACAGCAGGGAACCCCAAGGGAGATAAAACTGCTGGAGCTGAACAAGCAGCAACTCTCCTCCCACTGGAAGCTGTAGCATCTCTTATCTCCCACTGCTTCAACCTATTATTGAGACACCAGACAACCCCCCCGCCCCTAACCCTGGATGACTCTGTGCACACAGGAAGCAGTGAGAATAATATTCATATCAACAGCTAATGTTTGACTGTAAGGGTAAATGTGGCAACGAAACAAAATAAAAAACTCCTTCAGTGTGTACAGTACAGTTAGTCCCCCAAGGACAAGACGGAAAATCTAATACTGATCAGTTTTCCAATTAAGATTACACTCAAGCTCCATTATATTAAGCGTGGATGACCTTTGTTGGTTGAGAACAGATTTTTGATCAAGACTAGAAGTCAAAAGTTACAAAGTGCAGGGGCGTGAAGGGCACAGAGTGAGAATGACAGAGGCACCAGTCACCCTATTACAATTCATTGTAGCATCAAAGGCTAT
>NW_023340268.1:21261612-21261759 GCF_004916995.1 Morone saxatilis
AGGTAGAAAAGTTACATAATGTTTAAGTTCCGCAGATGATGATGGTTTTGGATGCAACAATCTCATTCCTTCTCACTGGAAAACAGCTTTAAAAACACTATATGGACAACTTTATGTTCGCCTGTCTAATTCATGAATCTGAGTCTT
>NW_023340268.1:21261774-21262145 GCF_004916995.1 Morone saxatilis
TTCAGAGTGGGCCAGCAATTCCCATCTCATTCCAGTCACAGTCCATGCTATGAGCATGGCACACAGATACAGATCATATTTTAATACCATGTCCCCGTCCTTTTCTCTACTCTCACCTCTCCTCTGGCTCTACCTTCCTCAGCGGCATACAGCACACCAGCAAGACGCTATCTAGTGGTTGTTAATTACAAAGTGTGGTTACAGATCACTTTAATGACCCTCTGACTGCAGATTAAAGCGTTATGAGCACCATTATACCGTAGCAGTTTATAACTCTGTTAAACAGAATTCAGCAGAGAGGACTGATCGCATCTCAGCTCGACCCTGCTCATCTTCATCAGCACCCCAAGTCAAGACAGCAGCTACCCTGG
>NW_023340268.1:21262155-21262505 GCF_004916995.1 Morone saxatilis
GGTGTGATGGAAACTGCAGCTGATTTATGAAGACAATTCAGGGAATATCTTGGGGAAACCCTTGAATCCTAGGAATTATCTGTTCCAGTAACAGAACCAAGATCTTAGTGCTACTTTACAGAGATGAAGTTTTGTTTGCAGGAAGGTCAAGTGCTTGTTGAACTGATGTGTTTACAACCAACCAGGCAATCCAAAGGCGCTTGAAGGAAATCATTGAAATGAAAAGACACCATTTTTCCCCCCTTGCTGTCTTAACAAATAAAATCATCTCCATAAGGAAGGACATGTTGTGACCTTCATAAATAAATACTATTTTAACGAGGCTGTTCTTAGGATATAGAGCTACGATC
>NW_023340268.1:21262585-21267392 GCF_004916995.1 Morone saxatilis
ACTCCCAAGTTGTCAAATACTGTTCATTGTCTAATAATTCTGCTCAGTCAGTGGCACTCCGTATGACACTATACATATCCATCTAGTGTTTTATTCTGATTTCTTGTGTCAAGTATGTAACGTACTTAAGTTACATCAGGTTGTTGTAGCTAGTCCCCACCATGTAGTTTTTGTGTCTGAACTAAGGTGTGACGGTTTCACAACGATAATTGAGCAAGCTTTATTCTGAAAGTTTAACTGGATGTTGCATATTTATAATTACTATCTTGACTGCAGAACCTGCATGTCCAGGAGTGGTACCTACAGTGATGGTGGCACTAAAGGCATTTCACTTTATCCGTAATGTACAAGATTTTATGGCAATCTGTCCAGTCCAGTGGTTTTTTTTAAATATTTAAGTCAGGACCAAAGTGGTTGACTGACGAACCAAACAACACATATATAGGTTAAAAGACAGTGATTCAATGGCCAGATTTCAGATGAGCCAATGAGAGGACAGGAAAAGAGCAATAGACAAATACAAATTGACAGTGCTAAACCTTCTTATACCATGATAATTCCCATGGGTTTCTGCTGATAGCATCTAGGATAGTATTTCTTTTCATGAGTGTGTACAGTTTCAGTCATCATCTGTTGGCAGAGTTACAGAGATTTAGCTCATAGTTAATGTGTGTCTGTGTTACAGAGTTATTGAAAAAAATCTCTGAGTCGACCTGGGAGACACTAAACTACGCCACCATGCATCTCTGGAGTGCTGAGGTGGTACCACAACTGCTCCAGACTCATTAACTGCAGCCAGGGTTCACCCGATGGCCTCCCAGCTTCGCCAAGCCTCAGCTCGCTCAGTGCTCAGTGCACCCTCGGCCCATCGCTGTGATGAAGACCGCCAGCCGTACCCAGCCCCGCAGCAGTCCTCCGCTGGTCCAGATGAGGCGCTACACACCCGGGGTGTATCCTTTCCTGTTCCCATCAATCATCAGTTCACTGCCTCAGCTGCCGCCACCATCACCGCAGAGGCTACAGATCCAGCAGCCATCCAGCAGCGGCAGTACACCCTCGCCTGTTGGTGAGTACTGCTCCTGCACCCCCAGTGCTACTGACTGTACATGCTGTCCTAAAGGCACAATCTGTAAAATACTGTACCTTAACTGCCAGTGTAGACTTAAAACATTACCATAGACCCTAGCAAGACTGACTGGAATTGTCATTTGTTCACTTTATACATGTTAAATAATTAAATATGTTTCTGTTCAGTATCAACATTTTTTTGTAGTACGTGAAGAAGGTTTACATGTGTTATGTTACTTAAGCACCAGAAACTGTAATTTGTCTCCTGTCAGCAGTCAGTGTTGGTTTCTTCCAAAGGTTAATGTTGCTTCAAGGACAGTGATTGAACAGCCAGATTTCAAATAAACCAATTAGAGGTTGATCTGGAATGGACATGTTCAAGGAATTCCCTGAATGTACCTGCAGAAGACAGTGAGGGAGAACAGGAAAAGAGCAACAGACAAATACAAACTGAGAGTGCTTCACCTTGTTATACCAATCTAATTCCAATGGGTTTCTCATGATAGTGACTAGGACTGTGATGAGTGTGTGTACAGTTTCATTTGCATCTGTTGGAAATTAAACAACGGTTTCCCTAACCTTTTCCAAGACCGCTATCATTCACCAACCTTTTTCAAGTAGACTTGGTGGCCTGAACTTGAAAAACCGCTGCTGGTTTATCTATCTTACATATGGGAATTCAGTGTCCATTTGTGATGATTCCACACCTCACAATTTATATCCAGTGCCCAACTCCAGTTGCCAGTGTAGCAAGGTAGTGCTTCCCTTTTGCTTAGCAAGTAAAACGCACGCCTTTACTGTTATTTTTTTGCAGCTCGTAAAATTAGTAAACTGAATTTAGCTGGCTTAAAACTGGGAAATTATGGGAATTGGATTTCGTTTTTTTAAAATGTCCTCCAGGTGTTGATAATTTTAAAACAATAACCAGGCAGCTGGGCTTGAAAACGTCAGCCGTTGAGTTTGAAATATATGTTTTAATGATCAGGGTTGATTTGGAAACTGTGCTGACTTGTGGCCTTTTGTGGGGCTCTGCTGTGTTACGCGTCTCTTCTTGGCTTTAACTTGCCATATTTGATCTGCGCTGATGTGTTCCTGACCAAGTGTTGATCCTCTTGGAACTTCACCCACTGGTTTGTTGGGAGACCAATTTTGGTGTTCACCATGAAGCTTTGTCGGGAGCCACGCGGTTTTGGTGACGTAGCTGCGAGTTGAGCTGCTCTCATTGGCCTGCACAGTTTTTGAGTTCCACTAGAATATGTTTCTGAAAGGATTTTTAGGGAGAGAAATAGAAACTCAGGAAACAAGAATCTGCGATCCTTATTTGCATCAGCACTGACCGTAGTTTGGACAGTTTTGGATCTGGAGTTTTTTGGTTGCGGGTTGAGCCTGGACGGACTCACTGAGAATTGGAAGCTGTCAATCATAAGGTTAGCCCCCGGCCCTAAAGCATACCCTGCTTTATTGTCTATTTTACTCTCAATGGGACCATAATTTACTAAATGAACATCATACTGTATGGAAGAAGACTGAAACTAGAGATTGAAACCATAAACTCATTAGGAAACTGTTTACTGAGCTCATAAATAAAGTGAGAAGTCAACTCATTTCTCTATAAGCCTGTTTCAAAAACAGTCTTGGTCTCTATAGCTATTTCCCCGTTCATAACTGTAGAGGTGCTGGATTTTTATATAAATCACTTGTTTTCATTATATTAAGGCTTAAAATTATGCAGAATTAAGGGCATGCCTGACTTGAGTGTCTGTGGGTGCCATCACAGGTGGCTCCATCTACACTCCACCTCTGACCGATGCTGCTGTGTCTGCGTTCATCTGACTGACAGCCGGCACATCCACATACCTTCCAATACAAATCCAGAAACATCAGTATCTTTTAGGTCATAAATGTGTTGAATTTACTGTGTCAGTAATGGGAAAGAAAACATATTTGTTAAGGGGCTAAAAACTTTGTAACAACACTGTGTAGTGTCTGATTGGAGGAAACAGCCCATCACCACAATACTAAATACACTATCTGACAGTTGATGGCACTTTGAGCTGCAGTGTTTTATCTGAGAAATTATTATTATTCACAAGTCTTAGTCTTTTGGATTCTTTCAAGACTAGAGAAAAAATAATTGCTCTTTAATATTAAAAATCTTCCCGTTATTCCACCCAGTCAGGCCATGCAGTTGCAGCTAAATATGTCTAATAGATGATCAGCAATTGGGATCGTGGACAAAACAATGTCAGTGCACCTTCCTGACCCAGAAGGCACAAGACTAACTGAAACAGTGGTGTAAGGTAAAAGTGGTGCCCCAGTGCACACTATGGGTTGTAGTACTATTAGTGCAGTAGAAGTAAAAAGTAGCAGAAATACTAAATGAAAGTACAAGTATTTCAAGTACAGTTCTTAAATAAATGTACTCAGTTACTCTCCACCACTGGAAGTTATAGAAGCAGATAGATCCTTCCAAAATATAAAACTAACCATCTAAATAAAGCCCTTACAACGAATACTAAAAGATGGAAGAGGAGTGTTAAGAGCTCCACATTTACTGATGCAGTTTAGGTATTTATTAAATTCAAAAACAGAACGTTTAAGCTCCTCACTGCCCTCTGAATGCTCCTCCTTGCTGTGTCCATATCAGCTACTTAAGGATCAACTCTATTTCTACTCTTATTCCACCGTCCTCCCTCTCAAAACACTGATTTAGCATATCAGATCAAAACAATCCTTTTTGGATTCCAGGGAAGCAAAGAAAAATACTCAGTTTGAGACATACAACCGCTGGCCAAAAATAAACCACAGTCTTACGTCTAATAGAGAAGCCAGCGCCTGTCGGACAGCTGCAGCTCCCTCCAGCAGTCCGGCCAGGGGTCATCCTGGCAGCCGGGCGGTTCGATGACGGCTCCGCGGAGTAGAAAGAGGATGGAGTTGGAGAATAATCCGATTCTGGGGCACGGGTGGACTATGAAATACAGAGTTTTTGACTTGTTGACAAGCGACAACCTCCGTGGCCAAGAAATGAAGCCAATGGAAGTGCCAAAAGCTGCATTTCCCATAATAAAACCCTCCAACTCTCCAGCTTATTCCCCCGTTCATAACAACTGTACGAGCGGTTATTTAAAAAAAAAAAAAAAAAACTATTAAATTAAATTAAATATTAAGTTTTGAAGTTATGCATAGTAAAGGGCGTGGCCGCTTTGAGTGACAGCTGGGTGTCTAACTCTGTCCTCTCACAGCACAACAACCACAGGGGCGTTCAGTGGAGCCCGAGGACTCCCTGCAGTGAGACAGATCCCTCAACCTGAACCTAAATGTTATGCATCAATGTATTTATTAATTTCATTATAAAAGTTGCAGCTATTGTATACTTAAAAATAATTTTATAATGAAATATTTAGTATACTCATATAGTTAAGGTATTGAATGACTAATTTCTCAATGAAGTTTAAGTATATATATAAAGATATGTATATATGTATATATAGATATACATTTATTATATACTATATTATATACAATTTAATCTTATCTGAATTTTGAAATATTACTTCCTTCCCTCCCTCTAAATATATCAAACAAAGACTAAGATGTGATTGCATTCAAGTTTAAGAACATACAAACACAAAAACATTTAAAGTACCAAAAAACAGCAACACACTCTTTAACCAAGATAACGTTCAACGCCTTAAATATGTCAACAAGGCAGGTATCTACAGATGCTGGGGGTTGCCTT
>NW_023340268.1:21267492-21284592 GCF_004916995.1 Morone saxatilis
ATTGTTTTTTATTGCAGTCAATGGAGCTCCCCCTGCTGTCCTTTACATAGAATACAGGTTTTAAGACACTTGCGCATTGGCTTCACTTTTTAGACCTGGAAGCTCTTTCCATTATATAAACTGTCAGTCATTCACTGTAAGCTGTTGTGGTCTGGGTAGACCAACGTGCTGTTTTAGGACAACTCAGTAAAATGTGCAGTGTTTTTGTGTGGTCAGGGTGTCTCGTTTGCCTTTGCCCACCCTGGTTAATGATCGGCGCTTACTGTATCTAACATTATGGGTTTACACTCGCATTGGTAGACACTGGTAGACACTTGTCATGGTGGAAAAAGCTATAAATATTTTCATTTAAAACTCGCTTTAAATGATGTCTATCTCTTGGTAAAATATAATTATGTGGTAAAATAGCATATAATAGCATAATAAAATAGTCTGAATGTTGAGTCTTTCTAAATAGCACTATATGTCTGTATTGGTAAAAATCTGGCGATATATGATAAGTTTCACGATACAAGGGTTACAATTCAATATATCGTAATATATTACGATACTGTAAGCAAGGTGATATACTGTTTTTTTAACAAATTTTCATAGTATAGTACACACCACCATATGGATAACATCTAAGTAAAAAAAAGTTAACTTTTTTATGCAACCAGAACAGTGGGACCTGCATTAGTATTTATCACAGTACCTGTAACATCCAACATCATAGCTTTCTGTTTACGTTTACAACACTGATTGATACTGTGTTTTTGAGAATCAATACAGTATGACAAAACAAAGTATTGCAATATGGTATTTTTGGATATTCTTACACCCTTACTAGTCTGTATTCTAAAAGGTGTTCAGACAGACAGAACGTGATGATATCAATCTCAATCAACAGTGAGTAATCCAGATAGCAGCATGGCTCCTGGATTATTTCCTCACTGTAAGTGGCCCCTGGCTTTTCCCACTGCTGACAATCTTTGACACACTCCAGTTTGTGTTGCCTAAGCCTGAGTTCTGCTCTTTACAACTTTCAACTCCACATATTTACTCCTTCTCGTTCCTTTCCTCCCTCTCACCTCCTTCCAACACCTAAAAATCTGCTCTGACATGAAAACCAGCAGGCAGGTTCAACCAGGGGGGATTCTTCTCCCAGTGAGGGGCTCAGGTGTGCAGCTTTGAGTGCTGCCGAACTCTGATTCCTGTTGATAAATGGTCTCTTCTTCATTTAACGAAATTAGCCACAAGCCAAATGTGAAATGTTTCCAAAACACACTGGAAAACTATCTTTTCTCATCCATCTTTGCAAAAGTCCAAATATTGTTTACCCAGCAAATAACAAGGAGTACCTGACTTTGTGCCTCAGTTTGTGCTCTTCTTTTACAGTATCCATACCGTTTATAGTGTAAAATAGTGTTTTAGCCTTTATTTGTGAGGGAACCAGGCCTTCAGTTGAGGCTTTAATTAGAGACAGGCCTTCAGGTCTCTAGTTTACATATTTTAGTCAGAAGCCCCAGTTTTTTGATCTGCTCTTGTTTTAATTAGCTGTGAATGCATACTCAACACTTAACCATTAAAACACTTAAATTAAACAAAATGTATATTATTATTATAAAGTCACTCATACTTCCCCCCTGTATAACGGACCTTTTTTTTTTAACAGAAACCCTGATCTTACTTACCTATTTATTTTAGTTGGTCCTGTTTCGCTGTTTGGTCGTTTCCTGTGAAGCTATGATGAATGAAACTCATCATTTCCTTACATTAAAGACCCTTTTACATAGAGCTTGTCACAAATAAACAGTACAAAAATACAATAAAATTACAGTCAAAATTGTTAATTTAGATCACCACTGTGATGACAATTTAAGACAACTACCCTTATTATATTTAGCACCATAAAAAGGACAAAGGACAATGCCAGTGAGCTAATTTGAATTGTAAATGTACTTTATATTGAAGTTGCCATATGAGCCATAGGTAATTTCCCACACAAGCCCCCATTCATCCAAAGGTTTTTACCTGTCGTTTATTAGAGACCATGCTTCATTTCTTTGTGACTTAAAGCATAGAGCTGATGACTCTAGAACTATATCATAAAACCATATTAGTATTTTTGGTTGAAAAATACCATTGCACAAAGTAATTTCCTGCAGCTGCAAATGAGATGAAGAGGATATGACCTTGCCTTTCTGACTGGGGCAGGACAGAGTGTAGACATGAAATATGCCATCCATATAAAAAACATACAAAACAATAACAAAAAGTAGATAAAAAAGAGTACACATGCTGCCTTCCCCTTGATCATCCTTTGGCGTGTGAAATAGACTAAAGCAGAGACTGTATTATTCACAGCATTAGAGACAAAAGAATAAACGCGTGGCTGTCTGATACAGATACGTCTCAACACGTCTGAACTTTGAACATCAAGAAAAAAAACAGATGAAACAAACAGTGAGGTAATGAGCGCTGCTGCTGAGTGTGATTTGTGGATTCATACAGATGATCCGGGCCGCTGCAGCGTCCCCAGGGACATACTCAAACACTTGCTGTTGTTGGGTCAGTGGTCCGGTTCGCCCCTTCCCGCCGCCTTCTACCTCCACTGGGGGATTCACAAAGGAAACTGAACTCTGCCGAAAACATCACACACCTCCTGGGAACGCCAGTGGCCCAGTCAGCATCACTGAGGGGTGTGTGTGTGTGAGATAAATAGAAGACATAAAGACAAAAGAAATATTGTAATCAAGCGCACATATTAATACATTAATTCTGAATTTTACATTCATACTGCAATTGTTTTGACAATACACAGCAAGACTATAACACATCTGATTATTTGAAGGCTGTTTTTGTTTGTTTTTTTGGTCTGAAATTGCATGTCTGAACAATATTGTTTTCAAACTGGAAAAATAATCAGCATTAATCTGACACTCTGGTTCTGTGGTTCTTCAAAGGGAAATTACTCTTAAGTGTCCCATTATGGACCATAGCAGTGGTCTTTTCTGTTGTAACCTGTAAATCACATGCACTTGCATGATTACAGCTGCCAAGTATTCCTTGAAAGTGCCTGCCCATTTCCAAACAGTTTCCAACGATGACTTCCCAGATGGTTATGTGAAACAAACCATAGCGCGGTCAGGTTAAGTACAGATTCTAAAACAGTACAACAAAACATCACACAAGCATGTCAGTGGGCTGGTTAATATATCCTGTCATTCACACACTTCCAGCCTCTCCCCATCTGTTGTATCCCTTCCATTACCTCCTTACCATCCTCCCATCTGGCCTTGTACTTCTAACCTGTCAGTGTCCTACCTGCTCACGACCCCAACAGACAATCAAGGCCTTCATCTGACAGGAGAATTGTGACAGTCTTTTCATACAGATGCTTAAGGAAACATTCCTGCCCCAAAGTCCAGGAAATGTTTCTTTCTCTGTCCTCCCTGAAATCCGCATGGCAGCATCAGGCCCCTGAGCAGAGAGAGTGTCCTGTCAGCTGTGATAAGCAGGCACACATTTGAAGGTAATGCATGTTTTTGAGGTAAATTTGGAGTCCTAAACTAAGCAGAATTTTTAAAGGGTCAGTTTGTCAAAATTACAAAGAAATTCACTTAACTTCATATTTATCTATCCATGCAGATAGTTTTGGTTTTACTCTGTTTTAAAAAGAGTCCCAATTACTCCACAGACCTCATTGTTTTCATTCAAACGTAAATTGTGAATTTTTAAAATGCAACTTTTCAATGCTGTGAGCCCTACAAAATAAATTACAATACCTTGCATTGTATTAGAGTGGAAGCAGAAATCTCCAAAGAATTGGCCAGCTGCATTTAGAGGGAAGTGAAAAATTTGCGTGAAACCCCGTTTTCATTTAATTACTTTTTGGACAAATAATTGATTTGAAGACTGATTGGAGATGACCACTGAGGAGCAGGAAGCTCACCTGATAAGACCAAGTCCTTGCTTCAGCAGCCATGTGTTCAACTCTGACTTGTGGCCCTTTGCTACATCTAATCCTTCCTCTCTCAACCCCCTTTCCTGTCTACCTCTCAAGCTGTCCTGTCTAATAAAAAGAAAAAGCCACAAAAATATATAAAAACAAAGATGATGTGAAATAAAGATGACCACTTACTGGAGCTGGTATTGCAATAATAGGTCCTGGCTTTACTTAATAAAAGTTTGTCCCCAATAAGGTGAGGGGTGGTAGAATTAACTGTACTATAATTGCTCACATAGTAAAGCATAGTCAGCACAACAGTCATTTCCACAGCACAAATTCTTCTGTACATCAAGTCATACTTACAAATATGCAGCTGTGAGTTCTAACAAAAAAACTGTTCTTAGTTAATCTCTATTTTGCCATTTCTTTCGTTCATTTTCATCTGTCAACGAAGCTCAACTCTTCCTGCAGATGTTTCACATTAAAAGCCTACCAGGAGAGACGAATTGGAGCAGCTGTAAGTCTTTAATGTGAAATGTGCAGGAAGTGTTGAGTTTCATAGTCAGGAGCTAAACCAGAAAGTTGACAAAGCAACTGGAAATAATTTGTGACTGAAAACCATATTTCTGTTTGAGAACAGCCTTTTGGTAGGCTTTTAATGTGAAACATCTGCAGGAAGTATTGAGTTTAATAGTTGTAACTAAATGCAGAATGAAAAAACATCAAAGAGGCAACTAGGTTATAATTAATTATAATTAATAATTAATATAATTAAATTGACATTATGCCAAATGTATCATGTAAGATGTTGTAATAGACAGTATAGGAAATAGTCAACAGAGCTTCTGGATCTAAAAATTGAAGCCAGTAAGTGCTTAAAACCAGTATTCTTTTTACTGGCCAGCCAAAAAGAAGTCATTGTTACATTGTATGTAAGCTCATGAGAAAATGAGCCGACTTCTCACTTGATGTATGAGCTCAGTAAACAGTTTCTCAATGAGTTTATGGTCTCAATCTCTAATTCCAGTCGTCTTCCATACAGCATGATGTTCATTTAGTAAATGATGTTCCCATTTAGAGTAAAATATAGGCTCACTGTATCCCCCACAAAAAGATTAAACAGGATGTGTGGAAATACTGTGATGGATTCCAAACTGACAAATGACAGGGATGTTAGGTGTCCTATCTGTAATGCAATAAAACTGTTTCTTAACAAAATGTAGGGTAAAGCAATTCTAGTATGTTTTTGTGGCATTTTAAGCAGTATATCTTTTAGAGATTATCACAATAAAATGTGGGTCACTTCTGGCTCCGAAAAAACCCGGAAATTAGTGACAGACAGAATTCATAATGCAATTATAGAAGGAGGAAGCTTACTCTAAGTTTCCTTGTAATAAAACCCATGTGTGCAACAGTCAGGCCTGAGAGATGCTACATGATATGAATGCATGGAAATTAACATTGATTGTACACATTGTTTGTTTTAATGCTGTCTTTGTGCCACTCTAATAACAGACTGACACAACATGTCTGCACAGCAATCTTAAAAGAGACTCGGCAAATGCACACTTACACACCTCCACGTTCATCTTCCCCCCTCCCCAGATTTATCCCCTCCTCTTTCCCCACCCCTTCCTTTGTCTGCCTCGTTCATTTCAAGTCACTGTCTGCCTGACTGTCTGTCAGTGTTTCCCTGTTGTTATTTTAGAATCCATTGCAGGGTATTTAGGTCACATGCGGTTTCTAGCCCTGGCAAAGTATGAATAATGCAGACTTCTCTCATTACACCATGTGCTAACCCTCTGGATTGAAAATCAATGTGCACTCAAGTGGCTAGCAAATGAATGGAGCTAACTCGCCAGCCGCTCCGCCAACAGAAGCGAGGAGAGCGAGGGCTACATCTCACATAGTACTCTAAAGGTTTAACAGCATTTCTATTTTAACAGGTTCCAAGCCTTTACCAGATACAATATGTGTTTCATCTGCTGTCTGCGAGAGGTGGTGCGTCTTCATTCACCGAGGGCTGAATGTGATGAGAACAAGGCTTGTGGAACAAAAAAATAAAAAAAGTAAGGGAAAGATTATTGGTCATCGACAATGCATAGAGGAATGTCTGAAAACAAGACCATTGTCGGGCCCTGTATGACTGATTGAAGAAGGGGCTGGAGTTTTTTTACCCCCACTGTTTCCATCCTTTCAGTGCACTCCCTCCTACAGTTCAACCATAGTTCACATTGCCAGGAGTCTCTTCACCACCCGCCCCCATCTTCCCCATGTAGCACTCAGAGAATGCTATGCATACACGCTGCTGCACATTCCACACATAGACTAAAACTGTGTTTATGACATGATCTACAGTTTGCCTCGGGTTTGGAAAGGTGCCCGAGCCACTGCAATCAACACCGGTTGCCCACTGCGATCACATCGGCCATGGGGTTTTTTATGATGAGCGTTTTTTTTTTATGGGAGAGACCCCCAGACATCTGGCACACATCTGGAGCTGTTTAATGAGAGGCTCCGTCTGCCCGACTCTTTACTTCGAGCCCAACATCAATCCATTTCACTCTCGAGTTGTCAAGAGACTTCAGCCCTCATCTCCTGTCTGGCACAAGCCAAATGATGTCGATACATGAATGATAACAGTCTGTAAGAACCTGCGAGGGGAACATTTTAAAAACGGAGCAAAACTAATTGGGGAAGGCTTTAATTTGGAAATGCATTTTATAGTATTTACTCCCCAAAGCAATAAGCAACCTGTGATCCACGCTGTGTTCATTACAGAGCTTACTGTAGTTTATTGATATGATTTCTTCGCCTTGCACCCGTGGGCAGGCCGAGGGCCTTTCTGCACCGTGTTTGTGTCTCCGAGCCATGAGAATCTGCTTGATAACAGGAAAGAGATTGGTGCTGGGACTGAATCCAAGCTCATTTTAGATGTCTCTTTTGGAAAATAAATTGACTTCTTAGTCAACAAACAACCTGGTACAATTCTTACAGCGATGCTGGTTGTTTTGTCAGAGGTAAATATCCAAATGTGTATCTTAACGTATGGCCTCCCCTGCCTGTGGTCACAGTGCGTTCTCCATGGTAGCCGCCTATAAATCAAGAAAATGGCTCCTTTTGTATGTTCATTAATAGGCACAACATGCGTCCATACAAAACCCCAACTATTCTTTGAATGGACTTTGATTGAAAGCCGGCCTTTTTAACAGCGGCATTCTTATTCTTGCCCTGTAGCAGCTTGTCTAGCTGTCCAGGCTCTTATTTATTACCCCTTGAAGATGAGACAATGAAAAAGCAGTTCTCAGAGCTGTGTTTGCATTGAGAGGCCCGCAGCACAAAGCAGCCGGAGAGTATCTCATTGTTCGACAGGGTCGGCAGAGATGCGGCTCGCTTTAAAGATCGCTTCTTTTTTGGTGGAGGTGGGTGGTAAGGGAGTGAAGGAGGGGCTCCAAAACCAAGCATGAGGGGTAGATTTCATCATAGGAAGGGATGTGGGGGCAGGGAGAGTGGGGTGGAGCTGGAGATCCAGGAGTCAAACACGGGCCAACGTGAACTTACTAGTGCTAAATTTGGTTCCCATCTATAGGAAGCTTTACTGTACTCAGGTTTGTGCCCTGCAGAGGATGCAAACACTTTAAAATATAGTGGAGGCTTGAGATTTAGATAAATGATCACAGGAAGTGTATCCTGCTGGTGCAACTGAGGTTTTTATAAGAGTCTTAGGTGGCAATGCAAAGAGTCGCAGCAGAACGAGGAGCAAAGTCCAGTTTTCACACTGCGTTTCCCTTCATTTGATCTGGACTTGGAAATGGAAAAAAGGGGGTGGGAAATGAGTGGTATTCTTAAGCTGCCCACAAAGAAGCTATTTAATGTGTGTCCATGAGTTGTGTGTATGAACCTGCAATTATGAGGCAGAGAGCCCAAGTCTGCACTCAGAGATAAGTTGGACGGATGTTCGCTCCCATTCACAGAGAGCCAATGCGCTTTACTCTGCTAAATGAGCTACGGATACTCCACAACATGCAGCCTGACTCTGAAATACACACGGAGATGGAAAAACATGGACGTATCAATGGGAAGGTACAGACAAACACATGAGTGCATATCGGCACACACCCATATACTTATTTTTAATTTTCAGGTAGTGCTATCTAACATTCCTGCAAGTGACTACAAGTTAATAGTGAAACGAATGAACGAAAATTAAAATGTATTACAACTCCAATCATATTTTCATAGTTATGGCCATCATTGCCATTAGTCATAATAACATTGTACTCAGCAAGTTTATTCCTGACATCTAGGAACATGGCAACATCGCTTCAGAACAAAAAAACAGACTGTCAGTTGTAAACACCACACTTTACAAACCAACTTCCTGGTTCAATTTAACCCACCATACTTAACCAAAGTTATATTCTCACACTGTTTCCCTGTGATTATTACCAATATTTTTGGTGTGCTCAGTTTCAGTTTTGCCTACAAATAAAGCTGTTTAGATAATCTGTTTTTAGCTTGTTTTCAACCTGTCTGATCCTCTGACCAGTTCTGTTTTTAGCCCCGTCTGACTGTAGTGATTACTTTGATGACTACAGTAGTATTATGTGGTATACAGGTACAGATGTTGTAATAAACCAAGCATCTTTGCCAGAAAGGAAGCTAATATTAGACAATTTTGCAAACCCAGGATCATGTTTAATGACTTATTCCATAACATCTTACAGTAAGCAGGGCCAACATTTTTTAAATCCCTTATTCTAAAAGACAAGCAGCAACAATATGAGTAAGATTAGGGAAAGATTGTGGTTATTGCAAAAATAAGCAAGCAATGTATATTCAACACACCTTTGGTGATCCACTGTGTAGTATTTATTGACATCTGCTGATTGCAACCCCTCGCTTTACTCCCTCATTATGAGCATGCAGTAGAATTGCCACGGAATTCCCACAAAACGCAAAAGGCCATATCTAGAGCCAATATTTGTCCATTCTGGGCTACTGTAGAAACATTGCCAACACTGTGTGCGTAGAAGAGGACCTGCTCCCTCTGTAGATAAAAACACAAATATTCTTATTTTCAGGTGATTATACACTAATGAATACATAGTTATGAATATTATATCCCATTTCTGCCAATAGATCCCCTTAAACCTGAAACTCTTGAGCCGCATGCAGCTCTTTAGCACCCATCCAGTTTTCATTTATCATTGTTGTAAGCCTAAAGTGATTCTTACATTCTTCAGTTGTAAAAACTAAAATGTCCGTCTTACGTCCTGACCTGGTGCCTTTTCCACTACGTTTGCCAAACATAGAGGAATAGTGGTGGCTACCAGTCAGAAAATAGAGAATTTAATAGTGCATAGACAGATTTGTTTGCTTTCACCAAATTTTAATTTTCAAGAAATTAGTATTATAAGGCTCAAATATGTTTTGCTGCTCAAGACAAATTACTTTTTTTCAGTTTTCATCCAAAAATGGTTCTTGTCATTCCATTGTGTATTCACTTGCTGCCATGCTGCTGCAACCAGCTTCTGTTCATATGAGTCCTGAGTTAGTGCTGCAGATTCTTACAATGTAAATATAATTTGTAGGTATACTGGGCTGGAATTATCATTTAATGCTAATGTAAAAAAAAAAAAAAAAACAATATAGAGATCATATATCCAGGTCACATTTGGAAGTGTCAAGAGTGCCAGTTCCCACAGACGCTCTGAGCCCTGCTGTCTCTGCTGTGATCCGCCACGCTGTGGCATACACACAGAGTGGTTGTGTTTGCAGTGTGTCTGCCTTGGTTAAGCCCTTTGTATAGCCAGCTATATTTAGCCTGTGGTCACAACTTAGCTCCTAGCTCATCAATTACATTAGGCTGAGCATACTCAGCAAGCATGCAGCTACTGGACGAATGCTTGTTGGTATAGCGGTAGGCTGAAGAGACAGCATTATTGGACTGGAGGGCCATCACATAGAAGATGCTTTCTTCAGTCTCTAAATTTGCCAGCTTTATGTTCCTGGCCTCCACCAGCACGCACCAACATATGAACAGATCCCTCTAATCGAGTGAGTTTGTCTTGGGGGAAGGCCAGCAGACTGTGGAGCCTTTCTTTTTTTGGTTTAGAGCATGAACAAAAGGTTGTTTATGTGTGGAGGCTGTTCTCTCATAGAGGGAGCTGGGTTAGCTGTGTCTGTTTGTGTCGATGCAGGCAGGCAGGCTTTGAAAAGCGTTAAGCCACATACTCCTGGGTTCTGCAGAGCAGCAGCAGCAGCAGCACTGTAGAGCTCCAACGACTGATTAACAAGCACTGGATGTATGGAGCTGAGGCAGAAAACAGCCAAGAGAGACAAAAGACGGGCAGAGAACAAACAGCTTAGTGACAGATTGATGCTTTCAATCAACAACACTGTACCCAAATGGTACCAAATCAATAAAATAAGACAAAGAATTTCAGGGAATAATGTCAGACAAGGAAACTGAAATTTAGAACCCAATTTTCAGGACAATCTAACAGAGAGAAAAAATATATATTCTCACACTAATTTCTATCTAGGAGAAAGTACATCTCTTTATTCCCCCCTCTTACTCTTCCTCCAA
Source organism: Morone saxatilis (assembly GCF_004916995.1). NCBI lineage: Eukaryota > Metazoa > Chordata > Actinopteri > Moronidae > Morone > Morone saxatilis. The sequence goes on from NW_023340268.1 coordinate 21,278,016, forward strand.
AGGGCTCTGGATGCCTTAGGCAAAATACTTGACCCAAAGCCCTGAGCTGCTCATGAATGAGAGACCTCTAACTGAGAATCCATAAGGAAGTCCGTTCAATCCACAGTAGTTTCAGTACAAGCTGGAACCACCAGATTTAGCTGGTTCCCAATAAAGTTAAAGTGATGCAATGATATTGTGACCGTTACTGCACAGATTTGGTTGTATTTAACTTTAAGGACCTAGCACATAAAGCTTGTTAGGGTAATGGGTAGAGGTAGGGTTAGGGGTAGTCATAGCATGATTTGGTAATAACTCCACAAATGTGGTCTAAAGAGCAAAACTCTGAGAAATCAACAATTTTGATAAAGGTTTTGTCTTTTAACTGTTACAACTTTTTTCCACCGTTGAAAACTGACCAAATGGTCAGACATAGGCTGTGAGATGTAGCTATAAAAGCCTGAAAAAAGCTAGTAAGCGCGCCTTGAGTAAAGACTATTTTGTCAAACTATTGTTCCCAAGGTCAACAATTAACTTTGATGCTCATAATATTTTTTGTGTAACAGAAATATACATTTTTTCATTGTTAATCATTTTGTGACCATTGACATATATCATCATCATTTGTAGCCAGAGTCTGCGCAGTAGTGATCGGGGTAATCAAGGTCCTGCCCATACACCTGGCCGACTAAATTGCTGTCAATCATTTAAATTAAAATCAAGCTGATCAGAAAAAAGCAACACTTGAACATCAGTGTGATATTAACTTCCTAAAAACAAAGAGATCTCTTTTTTCTTCCCATCTTTAGGAAATGTTTATTGGGCATGTACTTTTTTTAGGTTTGCCCCGTGTCCCATCTGTTAACATGTAGAGGGTGGGGTTTATGACCTATTCTGCAACCAGCCACCAGGGGGAGATCGAGTTTGTTCATGTTTTGGCTTCAATTTTGGGGAGCTGTCATTTTGTTCCTCTTTATATACAGTCAATGCTTGTGACCCATGAGATTTATCTTGGGACCCCTTGGGGTTGGGAACCACAGGTCTACTGTACAGTTCGGGCGGCAGTCATTTGGGGCAGCTGTGGCTCAGAGGAAGAGCGGGTCGTCCACTAATTGGAAGATTGTTGGTTCGATCCCTGGCTCCTCCTGTCACATGTTGAAGTGTCCTTGAGCAAGATACTGAACCCCGAATTGCTCCTGATGCCGTGCATTTTGTGCATTGGTGTGTGAATGTGTATGAATTGAGTTAGTTTCTGTTCGATGGACTTTGCCATCACTGAAATCGTGATTGTGTGTGAAAGGGTGAATGTGGCACGTAGTGTAAAAGCGCTTTAACTGGTCGGAAGGCTAGAAAGCAGCTATACAAGTACATTTACCATTTGACATGAAAATGTTTGAGAACCCAAAATGTTATGTTGATTAAAGAATTACGATGACAGTCTAAATGGTTAGTAAGAAAAGAGTGACAAGGAAAACAGGGAGTTGTGGGAAATCAGGAATTCTGGAAGACTAGAGAGGAGAAGAATGAGCGCAGCAGAGGAAAAGGTTCAGAGTAGATGTGGGGGTGTATTAGCCATCCTTTGGGCAGGGCTCTAGTCCGGGTCAGTGTTGGTCCTCAGGAAGGCCCTTCTGCTTCCTGTCCTCTGGGTGACCCCGCAAGACTTATTGGAGTAATCAGCCCCTGTCAGCACCTTGGTTATGCTGCATGGACTCAATCCAATAAATGTGAATGGGACGTGTAATAGCACCTGATGAAAAGTAAGTTTGTTTGCACTGAAAGGAGTCTGTCTGAGTTGTCCCCTTTTTTTCTCTCTCTCTGTTTTGCTTTTTACCAGTAGCCTTGTCTTTGTATCAGGAATGGGAAACTACTGAACATACCAGGGAGGCAGTAGAAGAGAAACCCAAGCCTGTTTTCACTGCAAAACCCTTTCAGGCTGTGACAAATCTTTATGGTGTGAAATTTAAAGAATAAAGCATAATAGAAAGTTTCTGACAGATGCAAAATTGTATTAAAGGGGGTGTTTGAGGAGAAAAACAATCCAGTACCATAGTTTTTGTTGGGGTGCTGATAAAGATGCTGATGTAAGTCTGTGTCACCAAGTTGTCATTGGAAAAAAACACTTGGCAGGTGATTGGATGAACCATCTGTCTATCAGCGTCTATCACGGGCAAACTTCAACCAATCAGAACAATGAACCATACAACGTAATCAAACTCTTACTGAAGCCATACTGAAAACCTTCAGTACCATTCTTTGCTGCTTTGCATTGTTGTTTTCGAGCATAAACTACGCCAGTAGCTCATGGCATAGCTGCCAGTGCTTTCTCATTGGACGCGGATTGGTTTGAACCACTGTTTGAACTGTTTAGTTTGGACTCAAGCGCATAGATTAAAGCCTGGCAAGATGGATTCTTGCGTGATCTGGTGATTTCGTCATCTCAAGAGTCCAGCTGCCTTGCAAGGTTCCTCTAGCATTTCCCTAGAGGACAAAATGTTACCTTTGTACACATCATTTTCTATTTATCACCACAAAACCACTCTGAAGGTGTGTTCAGCCAGAATGCGAGGCACATTTCAAACTTGTTCCAATGTACCAATTGTTCTGACCTTAGCTGTAGCTACTGAGCAATGTACACCATGCCAACCCAGTGTGTCTGTCACAACACACCCAGTTCTATCTATTCATTTCATCCAGTCTCTCATTTTTCTTTCATGTTGATTATGACATCATAAGCGTTAAGTTAAAAAATTTCAAACACATTCGTATCAACAATAATTCCCTTGGATTATGCATGCAATGAGGACGCGTCTGAAATTTGCTTTACATTCTGTCTGAACCTCCTTAATACCATGATATTGTGGGGCATAATAAAAGCTGAAACCAATGGATACCACTTACACCTTTTTCATATGGGTTGTGAAATGAGCTTCAGTGGATCTGTATAATAAATGTTTGTTCTTATGTATTCAGTATGACACAAGCTGATGATTCTGTTCATATTAACAAACCAATCAAATGAGTTAAGTTATACTTTATTATTCCTGTGGGAAACTTAATCGTCTTTCTTTAACTACTCTGGCAATAGCAAGAGTTCCTTACAGACAGTATGTTGGTCAGCATAGTGGAGATTAAGGCAACTGATCAACAGATGAAATCACATTTCATATAAAGTGATCATAATTTAAAAAGAATTGGGTCTTTACAATACTGTATGTCTTTGCCTTGTGTCTCACTGTCTGTTATTGTGTTACTGTACTGTGATATTGGGAGTCCTTTCCTTCGGACTCATGGGGGAGAAAACAGCAGAAAAGGAGCATGGCTGAAAGTATTGATTTTCTGGCACCGCCCTGCTTAGATTAAGAAATGCCAATACGAGGATTCCACCCCGACTCCCTGGTTCATGTCGAGTTCACTTGTCATTTTCTATAATTCTGACAAAATCAAGATGCTTAACCGTGATGTAGTTAGCCATGCTGGGCCGCCCTAGGGCTTTCTGATTGAATTAGGCGTCTGTGTTCTGCCATTTGGTACCAGCCTGAAGTATTCCCAACACTTAATGGGGGCAGAAGTTATTTACTGTTTTCAAAGAGGGGATTTGAAAAAATGAACAATGCTGCTGTTCATAAATCCAGCAATTAGGAGTCTCTCAGCTTTCTTACAGCTAATGTAACTGTTTACTTTTTCCTAACAAGCCACGCTGTGACTGCCTATATACATAATACATCAGCAGATTTTATGTGGGATTTAAATTCTTAGGCAAGTGCATGCCTGTTAGGCTGTGACAGCAGTACAGTATACATATAGTACAGTTCCCACCAGCTTCTGGAATTTGTACTTGTAAAAGTCCATTGTGATTAACTATAAAGAAAACAAAGATAGATTTTTTTTCCATATAATCAATATTGGATTGCTCAGAACCTCCTTTTCCATTTAATGTTTCATGTTAGGATATATACAATATATGCAGCGCACACATAGTACTTAGCGGCATCTAGGGGTGTAGTTGCTCGTTACAACCCCCTTGCCTCAACCTTCCCTAAGGAGAAACTACAGTGGCCAAAACCGTGAAAAATGCAAAAGGCCCTATCTAGAGACAGTGTTTGGGCTGTCCTTTTTGGGCTACTGTAAAAGAAAAAACATTTTCAGAACAATTTCCCAGCTCTCCCTCTGCTCTGTCAATGCCGCTGTTGCCCTGCATCCGTATTGCTGCTGCTGCTCTGTAAGCTATTGCTGCCTGCTGCTCTGTAAGCCCCACCACCCCCCCAGCATCCACCTGTAGGCTCTGACTGGGGGTTAAGGTATTTGCGCATCACTCCCCAATATCTCTATGTAAACATATCTGCAGGGGAATGATGAGGTCGGAGCCTAGACGCCAAAATCTAACTATGCTATACTGCTGTAATAAACATTTCAAAAGTCAGTTGTCTGACTGAACTATGAATATTATATTTCTTTTCTGACAGTAGATCATCCTAAATGTTACACCCTGGAGCTTTAATTCTTTTGTTTAGGCTACCTGAAATTTTCAAAAAGTGGCAAAAATCAACAAAAAAACAAAAAACAAAGCAGAATTGGATTGAGACAGTGAAGGTGGTATTGCATAGTGAACATTAGAAAGAAAATGTTTTAAAGTAAATCTGACTCACATCTGACTGACTTATTTTTATTTAATTATGTTTTTGCAATAGTCCCTTTTTACAGCAGACATTTTGACTGGTCACAGTAGGACAAGCACAGGTGTTAATAATAATAATAATAATAATAACATTAAGAGTGGCTCTGTTCTTACAGTAAACCATGACAGTGTGACAGAGAGCCAGCATGAACAATACCAGGACCTTGAAACTGAAGTAGAATTGGAATTCAGCCAATCTTAATCTCTTTACCTACACCTGTGCTTTACTTACTGTGACACATCAAAATGCCCGTTGGTAAAAAGGCCTATACTGCAATCTGCAACTACACTGCTAGATTTTAGTAAATCCTACACACTGGTCCTTAAGGTAAATTTTTTAAAGAAAAAAAAGAGAAATAGGAGAATATAGCAGAAACGCTGCTGCTGGAGTTGAAATAGAAGTGTTTTAACTTAGCATAGAGAATGGAAGCAGGAGAAATGGCTCTGTCCAAAGTTCAAAAATACAACTAGCAACACCTCTAATACTGTTTAGCACATGGTACGTCTTTTATTTAATCTGGACACAAACAATAATGTAGAAATCACAAGTTGTGCAGTGCCTGGTGCTGGAACTATTTTTTTTTAACAACAGTCAAGTAATTCTGTGCAGTGTTGCCAGCTATAGCTTGTGTTGTCAGATACTGGCGGATTGCACAGCTTTTAAAGGTTCGAATCTACCCCTGCTACCACAAATAATTGACCGTATACAATTTCTTCAATGAAAGATGAGACACAATATGTTTTTAGCAAGCTTCACAAAAGCTACTTTTGTTAGCTTCCAGTCTTTATGCTAAGCTAGGCTAACCCCGTCCTTACTCCAGCTTTGTAGATAACGCACAGACGTGATTAATACTGATCTTCTCAGCTCATGCTCAGAAAGAAAGTCAATACATTTACATCCCAAATTGTTGAACTATTTATATTAAATGCTTCATGCAACTGAATTCAGAAAACTGAATTCAATTTAGTTTATATCATTATTTGGAAAGTTAGTATTCAGTTTATAGATTTTTTAAATTATTTTATTGTCTTTGCATTTAACCATCTTTCTATGTGAGCGAGTGTGTGAGTGTCTTTTTGAGATGGCCATCAATAGAAAGAGAGTGGAGGGAGAGATTAGGCAACTTTGTGTGCTAATCCCTGTGAAATCACAGGCCCCGGGGGTGAGGTGAGGAGATAGGCGAGTGCCTCTCTGATCAGACGGGCTGTGGCTCACCGTGTGAAGCCGCCTGAATGCCCAGTAATCCCTCCCAGAGCCACAGAGAAGCCCGCCTGACTGATGGGCAGCTAACCTCATTGCAAACACCAGGCTTCTGCCTCTAAAACAGTTCATCACGGCTAGGACTGGGAAGACTACAGGCGGGTTAAGGAGGTGAGGGCTGAGGTGACGGTTTAGTGGGGAGAGCTGAAAAGAAAGTTGATTTGGCTGTCAAATAACCAGTGCAGTTACAGCGGTGTTACTTTGGTTCTGTCCAGCAGTGCTGCTTCCTTTCAGGATAAAATTAAATATTTATTTTCATAGAAATAAAGTGTAGTTACACTACTTGCATCATCGTTCTTTATCGTTGATCTGTCATTTGAAAAGTATTAGTTGTAGGCCAGGGTACTCTTGAAACCTTTAAGACAAAGTGAAAAGCTGTGATCATCATTCAGATGGGGATAACAGTACACACTTAACTTTCCTCACAGGCGTTCATGCTGTTGTACTCATTTGTATACGAAAAAGTGACAAAAGTAGTTGTGCGAGCAAAGAATGAAAAAAACACACACAACTTCAATCCTGCTTACTTTCTCCCCTCTGCACACCTGGCCAGTAACCATGTGAACTGGGGATGCACCAATCGGATTCCGATACCTGCACTTTGATATCTGTCAATACTGAAACTAATAGCGTTTAATGAAAGAGGTCCTCCACCCTAAAAT
>NW_023340268.1:21284692-21298685 GCF_004916995.1 Morone saxatilis
CCGTCAAAGTTCTTTGATTCACTGCGTTTAATGAAAGAGGTCCTCCACCCTAAAATGTATTTTTTAAGTTGTTAACTAAATTATATGACAATACTGTGATGAAACTGTTGTAATAATGTAATTCTCACAATGGGTGTGTGTTCTGTGTTATACTGCCATCTAGTGGTACGGAGGCTGTCTGATTTCCGGTTTTTCCGTTCTGAATAAAAACACGTGAAACTCAACAGAAACACATTAACACTGGGGTTAAAATTATTACCAAATTGATGAAAGTCTGCATTTTGTGGGTGCCCTCTACTGTTTTAAATCACCCTTTACGTTTGAATACAAATGTTGAGATAAGGTTGACTGTTTGGGGCGGCTCTATGTCACAACATTTCTCTATAAAAACAGTGTCAACGCCCTTAAATCAGAGGAGGGCGGCCCACCTTCCCAGCCACCGCTTTCAGTGGGAGTCTGTGAAATTGCTGCACTCATTTTCAAATGTATGCTGATCGACGCATCATTCAAAGGAGTTTATGCTGGTTTATGTTAACCCTCTACTGAGTATTTTTAGAGACACACACACACATACCGCCTCTCTGAGCTGTTAGCTGAGCTACAACACAGAAACAAAGAATCTTTTACAAATTACCGTCAAAGTTCTTTGATTCACTGTAAAAACAGTCGGACTCTCTGTGTTTCCAGCACGGATACAGAGAGTCTGACAGTAGCTGCTTAACAGCTCGCTGCTGTGGTCAGACTGTCAATCCCTCAGGTCAATGTCGAGGCCATACCCTCTTAAGTCACTGTCCTTTGCAGGTCTCTGATGCAGTTTATAAATTTGCTGAGAGGTAGGGAGCTAGCAGAACTGAAGGGTGTAGTCATACTTTAAAGAGGGAGATTCTGGAATGTTGCACACACATTACAAGTTGCTGTCTTGCTTTTTGGTATGTTGAAATTATATAACGCATAGGACCATCAGACTATGGAATCTGGGTCAGTATATCTGATGTGAGAATTAGCTCAGTATTGGCACCCGATAGTGATACTGGATCAGATCAGTCCCAGCTCTAGAATTGGGCATACTTGTGGGTTTCAGAAAGTTACAGAAATTATGGACGCATCACCAATTCTAATGTCAGATCTGAATGATCCGACATGCAATGACCACACTACATACTGATCCCATAAAATGACAAGAAAGTTTATTCTTCTATTAAAAAAATTACCATAAAAATTATATTTTGGCTAAAAATCTCAACTCTTGAAGTTTTCAAATGCACCTAACAGTCTTCATGTGCGGGTGGAATTGGATTTATGGTTTATGATTGATATGATTTATGGTAGTGGTTGTATTCTAAAATCATTACAGATTTTGGAGCTCTTCACACGGTTCCCTGTCCATTGTTATTTCGTTTCCTCTTCTGATTTACACAGGTTTGAGTGCTTGCTCACACCAGAAAGTGACTGTGAAAGTGAAACTCATTTGCACATCCTTGTGAAATAGGTGGTGGTGGAAGCTTGGTGATGTTGTGAGCTCTCAGTTGCTAACCAGACTGTACATAAATTTGAAGACACATCTTTATACCATCAACTCCTGTCTCACTACTGACAGCAAAACCTGACATGTCTCTTTTTTAGAACAGTGTATAACCCCTTCACGTATCTTGGGGTCTTGTTCACAAGTGATATTAAGATTCAGTTTGACACTGACAGGCAGTACCAGCTGTCTTGATGAAGTTCAGAAATCTGGAAGAACTAGAACTAGAACCATTGCTCTTTTTTGTCGTAATGTGCTGGTTGAGGTGGTACGAGTATCTGAGACAGATGCCAACCAGAGGCTTTCTGGGCATGTCAAACTGGGAGGAGATCCGGGGGCAAACCCAGAACATGCTGCAGGGATTACATAGCCCATCTGGACATCGATAAGTGGCCAAAATGGATGCATGGTGTGCGCTACAGCTTATATCAAAGCATCCTTCTTTTTCAACTCTGGTTCTCTCCATTCCCTCAAATAATTAGCACTGTCTAGACAGTTTACAATTGGTCAGTGTCGCAAATTTGCTTTTTTATAGTTCACCAAAGTTAAACTCCAACTAGAACAAAAGTTATATTTTAGGGAAATCCACCAATGAATGTGATTCCATTGAAATGATTCAGTCTCTGTCTTAAGTTTTGCTGTTTATTAATGCTATGCTATGTTATAACAGAGACCTTAAGACCTTAGTCAATTTTCTTTGAACCCAACCACGCACCGGAATAAGGGGGGCAATGAGACTAATTGCTCCCCCTCCACTTCCAGGTGGCTCTTCAATTCCACACTGACGACTTTACAGTTTTTCAGAGGCTGTAGCGGGCTCAGTTTGAAAGAGAATGGGGTTAAAAAACGCTCCAAAGTTAAGCTCAGTTTTGGTGATGGAAAAACTGGCAGGCTATTTTCAAAGGGATCCCTTGACCTTTCATCTGAAGATATATGAATGAAATTTGGTTCTGTGGGTACCAATGAGTCTCCCATTTGCAGACATGCCCACTTTATGCTTATCCCATGCAGTTTTGTAAATGCAGTACATGTGTTATTTTCAACTAAAGCATTTGAAGGTTTGGGAAGATCAGACATGCCCCACTCCACTGGTCATTATGTTAGTCGGTTTGACAGGTGATCTCTATAAAGGTGCAGAGAGTGTAATGAGTAAAACGTTAGCACCACAGATGGAGACAAAATACATATATTAATAAACTAAAAACAAATTACTATGTTAACAAATTTCCAAGAAAGCCCTTACTCTAAAGCAAACAAACAAATTGTGTTAGACTGATGATAACATTAACATTATCTTTGGTACAATATGGAGAAAAAATACACCCACACACTTATGCACATGCATGTGGCGACACACAGATACACATATACACTCACAGATTTGATTGGAAATGAAAATGATCCGTCAGCCAGTGTTTTGCAGGAGACAGAAAAGTAAACAATGGAGGCAGTCACATTAAGACACTTAGACAGAAGTGTAATTACTGCTTCTCCATCGACCCAAATTTCTAGCAGGGGACCCATTGCTGAGGGTACTTAGGCTGTTAGGAGTAAATGAGCTCACTTTATTGCCTTCTAGTTTGTAATGGGTCTCTCTTCCATACCTCTGGCCAGCGGTACACGTCTTTAACCAATCACAATCAACCCGCACAGTCAATGTTTATTAGCTATTGTCTTGTACAGAGCAGACAATAAAGTGAGCTTGACTTGAAATGCCCTGTCATGACCACGAGAGGCTTGTGCTTATAACTTTAACTCAGCACAGTTCAATCTCCAACTGCGCGGCTGAGAGGTGGATGTGGTTTATTGCATCAGTTGATTCATGTCTTCCACACAGCAGCCAAATGAATATCTTCGCGCATGTGGTTGGGCTTTTGTTTATATGTCTGCTGGCCAAACATCGACATTATAACTGCAGAACGACAATATTTTAAGAGAATAATTAGCCTGAATGCCCAACACAAAATGTGTTACGTGCAGCATTTTACCATCAGTTTGTTGTCACCACATGTATTCTTATACATTTGAGTATCTTTTCATTTAAATAAAGCATGTCCCAAACCAAAGTTACAAAGTAATTTCCAAAATGTATAGTGTGGCAAGAGACTTTTAGTCTTGTTGCTTGTTTGCCATCGGTTGGGTGTAGTCGGAAATTTGCTGGTTAACTTAATGGCAAAACCAATCATTTTATTTAGACATTTTTCTTCCATTAAAGTAGGTTTTCTTTTAAATTAGTTTACTTTGTCAAAAGGGATGTGTTGCTGCTGTGACACTCCCAGTTTTCTTGCATTGGATGAAAAATGCTCATCTCATCTTGTCTCATTTCTTTTCTTATCTTATCTCCATGCTCTTGATAACTAACAGAAGCTACACAGAGCAGGGGCAAGCAGTAGGTCAGCTAATAATAAATGTAAATCTGAATTGTGTTTTGGTGTCAAGGCTCTGTTTTCTGTCACCTCCTGTGAAACTTAAAGCTAGAAAAAGTGAAAGCAGGGTGAGATCAATACCACTCTGTATAGTTGGTGGTTGGAGATGGCGACCAGCAGACTGAACTGTGGACGTGGGAGTTTACTAAACAGATTTACTAAACCGCCCAGTGGCAATGTGCAGTCTCAGCTGGTCCATCAGCTGATCCGGGCAGACCAACACTGAGTTATGTGCATGAACTAGCTCCCTGGCTTTGCATCATTACCATCCTTGGAGGTAATGGGTTCATGTGAAATGCAAAAAAATTGTGAGAAATGAAAATGCTGCACTTAAGCCACTTAACACCTTTAAGTTGCTTATAAACAGCTTCATTGGTTGACACAGGGGCTACTACTTTTAGCCATGCTAGTGGCAGTTGTGGTCCCCACAGGATGTATCTATAGCTTATGATAATGCTAATCCCTCTCACTCTGCCATGAGGTTGACATTTTGGTTTCTATATGGATGGATTGCCATGAAATTAATTTCAGACATTGATGATCCCCACAAGACAAACTGTAACAACTTTGACAATCCTCCAACTTTTTATCTGGCACCATCATATATCTAATACTTTGGTTTATGACCAAATAATGCTAAATAACATTCCCAACTGTCTCAACATAGCTGTGTTTAGTGTTATTGGGCAAATGTTAGCATGCTAAACTAAGACCGTGGTAACATTATGCCTGCTAGACATCAACATGTTAACATTGCCATTTAGTTTTTTGCTCAATGCATGACTGTTTGTCATCATTTTTCTAACACATCTGGGCTGGCTCAGAGACTGATACTAGGGTAGCTCAAGTGGGGCACTGATTTATGCACAGACATCATCACACATGAATACAGTTGAGCTCATTAAATAAAATAAAAATAAAAGTGTCTCCACTTTCCAGTCATTGCCAATTTATGCAATTCAAATATAATACATTTATGGACCTCAGTATGCAGAAATATTCAAATACACCAGGCAAAACACATTAATGCCACATGCAAAAGAAACTGCATGGGATTAGCATAAAGTGGGCATGTCTGTAAAGAGAGACTCATAAGACCCATAAACACATTTTCATACCTTGAGTTGAGAGGTCAAAGGACCACTTTGAAAATGGCCATGCAAGTTTTTCAGTAACCAACATTTAGCCTAAATTTGGAGCGTTATTTAGCCCCCTTCCTGACAAGCTAGCATAACATGATTGGTACCAATGGATGCGTTAGTTCATTTAGTTCCTTATGATACCAGTAACATCACTAGCTTCAAAAGTTTGCCCGGTACAGCCTCTGAAAGACAGTGCAGAGTGGAAGAGGTTAGGATATTGGGATGGCACTCGGACTGGCCAATCAGATTTCAAGGGCCAGTTACAGCATGTAACTCCCTAAATCTGAGGACGTATGTTGCGAATTAGCATCCACTATACACACTATAATACTTGCATCAAATAGCTAATAGTGGTCGAAATCACATACTAACATACTTCCTACGACATACACAGTATGTACTGTATACTGCCTAGTAAATGAAGGATTAAGCATGTCGACTGTCCACAATGGAGTATATTCAAACATGTGTCTTCTCTGTATCATATGGCTGTATTGATCACAACAAGCTCTGACACAGTGCTGTGGAGATTGACTGACTACTCCAGACTGATCAAAACATTACAGTCTGAGCTACAGGTGAATGAAAATAGTTTATCACAAATGTAAATCAACATTACCTCTCACACTCAATGTAATATTTTCAAGTATTATTTTCAGGCAAATTAACATAAAAAAAAGGGGGAAAGAGGCACTAGAGGCTATTGTTTGTGTTTGATTAAAAGAAGAATAAGGAATTATGGTAATTATTAATACCATATGGAGCAGGTACGATTAGTAGCCAGTCTGTATATTTGATTGAGAAGCAGAAGAGGAGGCTGCAGAGCTGAGGAGGCGACTATGAGTGAAAAAGCCAGGATGAGGAGGATGTTGCTACCTTAGCTCTTGTCTCTGGCTGTAAGTTATCTTAGAAAGTTTACCTAAAGCAGTGTTTAACTTAACAGAATACATACATAACGGTAGCCAGAAATGTTGCTAAAGTCGTTTGCTGTGTTGACTGCAGTGGTCTGTGTGACTATGGGGCGAGAGGGGTGTTGGGGCTGTCTGGCTGGCTACAGAGAAGCTCTACTGGGCTGGCTTCCTAGCTGTTTCTTCTGGAAATTCTTAACTCTGAACAAGTTTGAGCACATCCTAGATTCGTCATCAATTTTGGTAAAAATGCTGATATTCACAATCTATAGTTGATTTCTCGATTTAAATATTGTCAAAAGTGCATATTGTAACAAACTAATGCACAGGCCAATCAGAAGAGACGCAATGCATTATTGCCCAAGCTCAGCGTATAAATGGTAAATGGACTGTACTTATATAACACTTTTCTAGCAGTCTTTCGACCACTCAATGCTGTGCACTACATGCCACATTCACCCCATTCACACACACACTCATACACTGATGCACAGCAGCACAACAGTTCAGTGTCTGGCTCAAGTACACTTCGACATGCAGTGAGAGGAGCCGGGGATCAAACCATCAACCTTCCAATTAGTGGATGACCCACTCTACCTCTGAGCCACAGCTGCACTATACTCTCTTATACTCTTATACATGCTCATCTTTATATTTTTGCTAATTTAGTATACATCTGGGCATTACTAATGTACACAAAATTCACATACTATACAGCTGAAACACACTACATACTCATTTGACATAGGGACATGAATAGTATGTATGTAGGTATGTGATTTTGAACACAGCCTATGTTTACTTTTTGTACCCCTATCTAAAAAGTCATAAACATGTGAATTAATTGCTGTTTTTATATTTCTATTTATGTAGGGGTTAAACAATCCAGAGAAGGTAGCTGCTAGCTGTTTAACCATGCTTCAATTCCCAATGTTAAACAGTAGTACTTAACACACAGACATGAGACTGATATCAATGTTATATGTTGAATTAAACAAAGTTTATAATCAAGCTCATCTTTGTCTTCTCATTAATAGTTAGTAATTAATAATACTTCTGACGGAACACTGTTTCTGTGCATCTATAGAAAACACAGTTCCATAATGCATAAACCTCCTACTTTTCTCTATATGAATGTTATAAATTAAACACAGCCCCCTTGTCCTTGATCCAGCCTCATGAAATGCTCATTTTTGTTGCTGTCTTGTGTATTTGCTCATTAAGGAGATCATTTGCATTTGGATGAACATTCACACAACTGGCAGCAGCTTGACCTGCTGGAAACAGCTGAGGATAGAAATCATCTATCTTAATGCAATGCACGAAAGCAGCTCAAAAGGCAACAGTGACAGCAATATGAATCATGAAATTCAAATTTTCAGATGATTAACAGTAAACACGTTAATGTAGGCTTTACTGACCTATCGCTCTTTAACATCTTTACACTGTTACTGTTATGTCATGTAGCTTCATTGTTTCCAAAAAGAACATCCATTTACTGCCGTAAATCTTGCTGATATAGTGCAGTAAATGAATGTTTTCTTTATTTATGACAGTTATCAGTACTCTGAACTATTTGTTTCTGCTGTTTCTCAACACTTTTACTCTTCTGAAGTATTTCACCAACACGCTGTCACGCTGCTGTATATCATACAGCAGCTACTTACTTTTTTTATGATCTTCAATAGAAAGAGGGAATTTTATAATTTTGTAGATATACTAAATTTAGGACAGGGCTATTTTTCTGTATTACAGCACATTATAATCCTTTTAGAAGCATATGTTCCGCATGAATAATCATGAAACAAGTAAAATTACATAGTTTAATGTCACCGACGATACAGTTGACCCAATGGGAGAGGGAACAGTTTCAGAATTGGAAATATTGGATGAGGATTTTTATCAAATCCACTTTGACAACTGTATAAATGTTGAAAGAACAAAGAGACCATGAAAGCCATCAGCTACTTGGTATAAGCACTGGGTCCTTAATGCACTTCTGTGCATTAATCACAATGACGCAATATTTGAATCAATATCTGATGATATATGTTTGCTTATGTTGACAGACAACTGTCAGTGAAATCTGACTACACAACCCACAAAGTGCTGCAAAAACAGATTTGTTTTTAAGCAGCTTTTAAGCCTTTATTCCCCAAACATTAAAGGTTATATATATAGAGAAGAGAGTAGATAGTATTGGGAATGAGTTAATTTTGCGTAAAGTGTATAGCGTTTGTGTTGGGTTTTGGTGGCAGAGAGACTTTAGTCTTGTTTGTGCTTGTTGCCATCGGGTTTGGGTGCTAGTCGGAAAGTTTGCTGATTATAAGCTTAATGGCAGAAACTAGAGTTCAGATGTTTTATTTATACAGGTGTGTTTACTTCATTTAGTGAGTGATTGTTGCTGTTGTATAAATTAAGTTTTTTTGGCCGTTTTTGTATCAGAGAAAAGGGATGAATGGTATGTGAGGATGTGGTGCTAGTTGAGGTGCAGGTAATTTGTCATAATGCATTTGAGATTGTAATAAATTGGCTCATGTCATCGTTGTCTCATTTATCTTTGTTTCTTATTATAGTCTTATTTGATTCTTGAATTAAAACCTTGTTATCAGAAATGCTTATCTTCTCCCCCACGCACGGTACGCCTGGGGGGCGGCTGTGTAAGGTTCATAGCTTAGATAAGGTACAGATTTATCTGATGTATGTGGTGTGTGTGGGGTGCAAGGCACTCTGTTTGAGTTGCACCGTGTTCCTACCCGGTGTAGAGTTTGTGCGTTTTGTGAATTTAATAGCAGAAAAATGAAAAGAGGGTGGAGTAATACGCGTTGTCTGGTGATAGTGTGTGGCCTGGGACTTGGAGATGGCGACCACAGACTGAACTGTGGACGGTGGGAGTTTACTAACAGATCTTACTAAACGCCCAGCTGGCAAATGTGCGCTCTAGCTGGTTACATCCAGCTGATTCCGGTGCAGACGCAACACTGAGTTATGGTTGTGCATGAAACTAGGCCCCTTGGCTGTCTGCATCATTACCTATCCGTTGGAGGTTAATGGGTTCATATGTGAAATGCAAAATAAATTGTGAGAAATGAAAATGCTGCATTAATGCCACTTAACACCTTTTATAGTTGCTTATAAACCAGCTTCATTCGGTGTGACACAGGGGCGTACTACTTTGTAGCATCTAGGGCAGTTGTGGTCCCCACAGGATGATCCTATAGCTTGCTATGATAATGCTATCCTCTCACTCTGCCTATGAGGTTGACACTTTGGTTTCTTATATGGATGGATTCGCATGAAATTAAGTTTCAGACATTGATGGACCCCCACAAGACAACTGTAACAACTTTGACAATCCTCCAACGTTTACTGCACCGCATCATATCTAATACGTTTGCGTTTTGACCAAATAACTGCTAAATAACTATTCCCAAACTGTCTCCAACATATGCTGTGTTTAGTGTTATTGCATGTTAGCGATGCTAAACAAGACGTGGTAACATTATGCCTGCTAGACATAAACATGTTAACATTGCATTTAGATGTTTTTGCTCAATGCAGTGACTGTTTGGCATCATCTTTTCTCAACACATCTGGCCTGGCTTCAGAGACTGATAACTAGGGTAAGCTCAACGGGGCACTGATCTTATGCACAGACATCATGCACACATGAATACAGTTGATGCTCTGTAAATAAATAAATATATAAAAGTGTCCCACTTTCCAGTCATGGTGCCAGATTTTAATGACAATTCAAATATAGATACATTTATGGACCTCAAGTATGCCAGAATATTCAAATACACCAGGCAAAACTTAATGCCACATGCAAAAGAAACTGCATGGATTAGCATAAAGTGGGCATGTTGTAAAGAGAGACTCATAAAGACCCATAACCACATTTTCATACCTTGAGTGAGAGGTCAACGGACGCACTGTTGAAAATGGCCAAGTGCAAGTGTTTTCAGTAACGCAACATTTAGCCTAAATTGTGGAGCGTTATTGGAGCCCCCTTCCTGACACTAGCATAACATGATTTGGTACCATGGATGCGTTCAAGTCATTTAGTTCCTTATGAACCAGTAACCATCACTAGCTTCAAAGTTTGCCTCCGGTACAGCCTCTGAAAGACAGTGCAGAGTGAAGAGGTTAGGATATTTTGTGGTGGAGGACTTTGACCGGGACTGGCCAATCAGATTTCGAAGGCCAGTGACAGCGCATAGTAACGCTCCTTAAATCTGAGGACGTATCGTTGCGAAGTGTAGCGACGCAACTATGCACACTACTGAGATTACTGTGCAATCAAATAGCTAATAGTGGTCGTCGGGTGTCGACAATCACATACTAACATACTTCCTACGACATAACAGTATGCTACTGTATACTTGCCTAGTAAATGAATGGATTAATGCATGTCGACTTGTCCACAATTGGTATATTTCAAGACATTTCCTTTCCTCTTATCATATGCTTGATTGATCACACAAGCTCTACACAGTGCTGTGGATATGATGACTTACGTGCCAGAACTGATCAAAACAGTTACACGTCCTGACACCAGGTGATGAAATAGTTATCACAAATGTATAATTCAACATTACCCTCTCACACTCAATGTAATTTTTCTATATATTTATTTCAGGCAAATTAAACATAAAAAGAAGGGGGATAAGAGGCACTAGAATGGCTATTGTTTTGTGTTTGATTTAAAAGAAAATATATGATTTTATGGTAATTGAGATTGGCATGCTCAAATATGATCTGATGCCTAGGTATCGATTAGTAGCTCAGTTTCATAGTTTTAAGTGTTTGATTGAGAATGTGATGAAAGATAGTAATGGCAGCAGTATGAGGAGGTCCGACCATTGAGGAAGGTTGATAAGTGGTTGCCTAGGATATGATACAGTAGTGTAGGATTGGCGTTTACTGGCAAGCTGTGGTTGAGTATCTTTTTCTTGTTGATCTCTGGCTTGTAAGATGTCAATCATTAGAAAGTTTACCTAAAGCAGTGTTTAACTTAACAGAAGTGACTACATAGAGAACAGAGTTGCCTAGGAAGGATTGTATTCTATAAAGTTCTATTGCTGTGTTGGTTTGTATCTGTGCAGTGGTAACTGTGTAGAACTGATGATGGACGGGCGATGATAGTGATGAAGTGGACAGGTGGGTGTGTGTCTGAAGCTTGTGTGTGAAGCAGAGTGTTCGGGTGTGTGTGTGTGTGTGGTGTAGTTGTTGGGATAGAATGGGGGGCTGTGTGTGCTCCATGGGTGGATGTTGGAGGCCTGGGTGGATTCATGGCTGCTACAGAGAAGCTCGTACTGTTCGGTTAGGAGATGGCTTACTTTTAGCTGTTTGGTACTATTTTCAATTGGAAAATTCTTAACTCTGGAACAAGTTTGAGCACATCCTAGATTCTCATCATGCTTGGGTGAAAAATCTGATATTAACAATCTATAGGTATTCATCTCGAGTGTTAATAATTATGGAGTTAGTGCTTAGAGTGCGATATAGTTTTCATACGAAACCATATCTGCGATTCTGGCGTCTATCATCAGTAGAGAGCAAACTGCCTACAACTGCGTGCCGATATATTTTTTGCTGTTTCATAGCCTCAGTGTTATATATAATGGTGAAATGACTGTATTATATGCGGAAGTGCCATAGATTATTTCATGAGAAGTTTCTGTATGCGTGATTATTCTTACTGTCGGTGGGGCGTATATGGTTATATAGGTGCTGTTGTTGTAGCACTTACAGTGCCACTATTCACTGCCTCGATGTCACACACACACTACATAAATACTTACATGATGCTTACAGCAGAACGTTACAGGACAGTTCAATGTGTTCTCTCAGGACTTTCAAAACGTACACTGTCGACAGTGCAGTGATGATAGGTGTTGGACGGCCCGGGATACAAACCATCAACCTCAACTTAGTGGACTACCCACCTCTACCCTCTGAGCACAAGCGCCTATACTCTCTATACTCTGTTATACATGCTCATCTTTATATCTTCTTGCTAATTAGTATGACACTCTGGCATTATCAATGTACACAAAATTACATACGTATAACAGCTGAACACCACTACATTAGTCAATTTGAATAGGCGACATGAATAACGTATTAGCTGTAGGCATATTGTACTTTGAACCAGCCTAATGCTTTTACCTTTTTTGTACCCTATTACAAGAAGTCCATAAACATGCACAGGGTTCTGTTGGTGAAATTTTATATTGCTGTTTTTGATATTCTATTTAGTGTGTATGGGGCGTGTTTTGTAACAACAATCCAGAGAAGGTAGCTGCTAGCTGTTTAAACCAATCTGTTCTTGGTGTAGTTCATTCCCGAAATGTTATACAGTAGTAATGGTTAGACACATTTGTCGCCAGACATGAGCACTGGAATATCAAGTGTGTTTTTGGTTA
This sequence comes from Morone saxatilis, assembly GCF_004916995.1. NCBI lineage: Eukaryota > Metazoa > Chordata > Actinopteri > Moronidae > Morone > Morone saxatilis. The sequence goes on from NW_023340268.1 coordinate 21,297,122, forward strand.
TAGTGAAGTTAAACAAAGTTATAATCAAGAGTCGATCTTGTGGTCTTCTCTATATTAATAGTTGTGAATTAATGAGGATAACTGTCTGACGGAACAGCGTTCTTGTGCATCCTATAGGAAAACAAACAGTTCATAATCATAAACCTTCCTACTTTTTCCTATAGAGTGAAATGTAAGTAGTAATTTGCAAACAGCAGGCCCTCGCCTTTGTCCTTGTATCCATTCTCATGAAATAGCTCAATTTTGTGTTGCTGTCTTGGTGTAATTTTTTGTGCCTCATTAACGGGCCCGCCGCCTCTTGCATTTGGCATGAACATGGTTCACACCAACTGGCAGCGCAGCACTTGACCTGCGTGGAAACAGGCGTGGGGATGCACAGAAAGTCATTGGCTGTATCCTAATGCCAATGCACGAAAGCACCTCAAAAGGCAGCGGACAGTGACAGCAATTGCAACGTCATGAAATTCAAATTTCAGATGATTAGCCAGTAAGTACACGTTACGGATGTAACGGCGCTGTTACTGACCTAGGTGCGTCTCTAAAACATCCGTTACACTGGTTACTGTTATGTCATGGTATGCCTTCTTGTTGTCAAAGAACATCCGATTTAGCTGCCGTAAATCCTTGCTGATATTAGGCAGTAAATGAATGGGTTTTGTGCTTTATTGTATGACAGCTTATCATGATCGCTGAACTATTTGGTTTTCTGCTGTTTCTCAACCACTTTTACTCTTTCCTGAAGTATTTCAGCCAACACTCCGCTGTCACTGCTGCTCCGGTTATCATCACAGCACTACTTACTTTTTTATAATCTTCAATAGAACTTCTTATAATTTGTACGATACTAAAAATAATTATAGGACAAGGCTATTTTTACTATTACAGCACATTACCCTCATCCTCTTTAGAAGAAACATAGTTTGCTGCGCCGCCACACTCCACATCTGAACCCATAGTACCACTCTCTCCTCACATGTCACCCCACACACACCACACCCCCCGACCCCCCGCACTCCTCCGACCCAACTGCGGAAAGGAGGGAACCAGTTTCAGAATGGCAAATTATTGGAGTGAGGATTTTTATCAAAGTCCACGTTTATGACACTGTACCAGCCGAATGGTTGAAGAGAGCACAAAGAGCAAAAGGACAATGAAGCCATCAGCTACTTGGAAATATTGACCAGCACTGGGTCCTGTAATGCCTTTCTGTGCATGTATCACCAATGACCCAATAGTTTGATCAATATCTGATGCATATATTTGCTTATGTTGACAGACCAATGTCAGTGAATCTGACTTACACAACCAGCACAAAAAGGTGCTGCAAGAAGACAGATTTGTGTGTTGTAGGCAGCTTTTAAGCTTTAATTCCCCAAACATTAAAAGTTATAAGTAGGTTCGAGATATAGAAAGCATTAATGAGATCAGCATGGGTAAACAGCTATTGCTATGAGGAGAGAGTAGTGGACATGGCGATCATTGCTTCACTCCCTCGTGCCTGTGTTCCAAGCTATCTGCGGAGCCTAGGTATGTGGTTGGTTTCTTACAGAGCTAGTCGTTGGCT
>NW_023340268.1:21298710-21329093 GCF_004916995.1 Morone saxatilis
CCGTCTGCTCCGACTGAAACTGCTGTTTTTATCATCTACTTTGGTGAATTAAGGATTTATTTCAACCAAAGCACAGTTAGTGATTGTCCCCAATTTGTCCCAAAGGATTAACATTAGCTTAGGTTTATTGGTCAATTGATAATTGTTGTAAAGACTGTGGAAAGAAACAAGTTTGGTGAGTTTTATTTAATTTCTGTCCCATTGTTTTGGTTAGAATTCAAGACCAGGGGTTTTAAGCAGTCAAAATGTCCATGGCAGCATGAATGTCTTTGGCACAATATTTGTTACCTCAAGTACCCATGCATTAACAAATTAAAGAAATAACTGCATTTTTTTTACCCCACTAACCCTCCCTACACCCACTCATGTGAAGTCCAGTAAAGGTGACCAGAAGCAATCTCTGCATCGAGAGAAAGGACAACCTTTTAGGAGTCTGTGTTATCAGAGAACTCTGGTTTCTGATGAAACTAGAAAATTCATCAAAATTCAAAGCGACCGATAACGTAAGATCTGGATTTGGATCTTTACCCTTCTTTTACAGTAGACATATAATGACTATGATCTATATACAATTCTGGAGGCAAACCCATGCAATCAGGGTGACTTACTCTTATTCGTAGTTACACAAACTTTGTAAAGTTCACATAAAGTCATAGGGGTAAAAAACGTATAAAAGGGCGCCCGGTTAGCTCAGGTCTCGCAACCAATGTACCAAGGCTGAGTCCTTGCGCAGCGGCCCAGGTTCGAAGGTCTGACCTGCGGCCCTTTGCTGCGTTGTCATCCCCCTCTCTCTGCCCCCCTTTCCTGTCTATCTTCAGCTGTACTATCAAATAAAGGCATAAAAGCCGAAAAAGATATACTTAAATAAAATAAAACGTATGAAAACGTAATAATGGATATATTGTCTTTAAGCTGGTGCAGTGTTTCTCTTCGTTGCAATGTGGTGCTTTTATCTGTTCCGGTAGTTTTGATGTGATTGAGGGCGGGCTCGAAAAGTCTTTCTTTGGAATTCATATCAGCTTTACTGAAGAACTTGTTCACCGTCATCACCAGGTAGGCCACTGACAGGTCGCACTTGGTAGACTGGTCGTCATCCATCCATTGTCAGTCATCTCTTTAGTTTTGAGATGTGTGATCATGTCAACATTATAATAAGCAAACCAGGTGGAAGTTACAGTTTGTTTTTTTGTTTTAGTAAAGTTTTGCTGCAAAGAAAGGGAAGTTAAGCTGAGGGTGTTCCATTCCGCCATCTTGATCATGGTACCGACATTTCTTATGTTCAAGTGGAAATTTGAATCGATGATGGGAACATCAGGATTCATCAATACATCTGGCCAAAGAAAAAACAATAAAATGTAATGAAATGGAACTGTTGACCAATTGCAAACCACCTTAACGACCGTTGAGGCATTTTTGGCATTTGCCACATACTTTGCGAAGATTAAGTCTAGTTGCCTGACCTCACTGATGGCAAGATTCCAAGTCTCTATCTTCAGAAAAGAATATATCACAACCACTAAATCCAAAATAAATATTAAGATTAACATTAAACAAACAAGATATCGCACAATTAGTGAACTTTAGAGGTATATTTTTTAAAACCTTGGATAGCAAAATGTGAGCTTTTTTTTTACCTTCTTCCTGTCTATATGATAGGCCAAACTAATAGTGGCTACTGGCTCTAACTCCATATTGTGTGTACAGACAGGGAGGGAAGTGGCGAATAATCTTATTTCACCAAATATCAAACTTTAGGTGAACAGAGAGCCAAAAGAGAGTTCAAAAAGGAAGAAGCTAACGTATTAGCATATTGTGAACTGCTCAACAGAAAAAGGCATAGTCTTCTGTCAAATGTGAGACAGGAGTGGATAGTACAAATACTATGTTTTGCTTTTGAATTAACTGTTAATGTGGTCTGTGGTGCAGCTGTGAGTGCAGCTATGTCACCAAGATTCCAGCACCCCGTATTTCATGAGGATGTATGAATGAATTTCACTGTGGCACTTTCTTTTGTGACTGGACATTTAGATTAGGAAAAACATACACCACTTGCATTTTACTTCTTTATCAAGACACATACTGTGATGCACTAAAGCCTAGACAAGAGAAACTTCCATTACAGCATCTTGCATCAGTTTATTTTTGCTCTGTACATGTATGCACTATCTCACCATCTTTTGATTGTATTAAACACTATACAAATAATCCAACACCAGATTTTGATGTGTGTATCAAAATAATATTCTGATTATACCCATCACAGACTCACAATGTGTTCATAATGATTCTTGTTGGGACTCAGCTATGAAAAGCAAGTGCTTTAAAAGAGGTTTATAAGGTTACCTTTCAGGCCAAAGAGCTTGAATATGCTTTGCTCCATCACAGTTGGCACCATTTTACAATAACATGGTAGTTTAGGAAATAGCTGTCCATAAGAGATCAACTGAAAGCATTGAGTGTATGCTTTTATTATTGCTGAAATGTATTATTGTCTCTAGGTCCTTTGCTGAGCGAGAAGGAAGGGGACACAGAGAGCCCCCCTCAGGGTCAGGGGGTCACAGGGAGCTGGTGAATTGTAGGACTGGAACTGACTTCCTATGTTGTTATCAGACAGTGACTAAACCAAACACATGCACACAATCAGTGGAAAGAGTTCACAGTGCATTCTCCTGACGCTTGCTGAAGTGTATTTCAATTTTAGTTAGACCTTAAAGGTATACCCTATGAAGTGTTTGACCACCAGTAGAGCTATGGAACAATGTTTTGATGAATGGGTCCCTTTCTGCTGCTGTTTCATCTATTCCTCTGACAGCAAATAAGATAGGTTAAGAAAAGACATTCCTTTATTGATTGCCCGTAGGGGAAATTTAACTTGGCACAGCAGCACAGTGGAATGTGGTACAAGGAATAAAGAAAATATAATTAAATACAACAAAATACAATAAAATATAATAAAATACAGGGTTGCCATGCATCCTGGAAAGTCTGGAAATGTAGACACCAACCATGGAATCACCTGGAATTTGATTAAAATGGCCAGATATCCTGGAAATAATGTATGTTGTCCTAGAAAATGTTAACTGTATTCTATCCCCTCACTTAGATTACCAAAACCTGGGTGCGTATTTTGTTTGAAACCCGACTGCTGGAAGGACAAACTCATTTCTCAGAGACGTCAGAGGAAAAGTTGGCTGTGGTGAGAACAGCCAAGTGCACCATAAACGCAAGCTTAGATATAGTGTCCCATACAGTGACCACCATTGTGAGCAAGAAAAACTTGTGGAAAATGTCCTGGAAAATGATCTTAAGAATCTTAAAAAGAGGGGGACCCAGAAATATGATAAAATATACCGCTGGAAGTCAGTCAGAGTCGGGGGTGCTGAGAGAAAGTCTGTCTATATAAGTACTAAATGTTAAATACACTAAAATTAATGGCTTTTTCATTAATTGCAATGGCTATGATCATGTATAGCCTATTTAATAGTTATTAACACAAAAAACATTAATACAACTTGTTAGTGGTGTTACGACCCGGCCGTCGGCAAGGGGAAGGGAACAACATAAACCATTGGTTTTGGTAGTATAAAGTTATTTTATTAACACAGAGAGTTTAACAACAAGAAATAATCCAACAGAAAACGGCAAGTGGTGCTGCGTAAACAAATTGAAAACAGTATAAACAAAGGGAATCTCTAAAATGAGATTATTGACTAACTAAACAAACACAATGAAAACAAAAAACCCTCCCTCCTCTGAACTACAAAACACAAAGCAGAGCACAGCCCCCTAAACCTACGTGAAACTAACAGAGGAAACTACAGTGGTGCAAACAAAATGCCAGTACCAAAGTAAATCCGTGCCAGTTCCTGAGGGAAGACCACAAAACACACTCCCCCACGTACATCAATCAACCCATTTAGCAACAATGCTAAAAAAACAATTCCACTTAAACACAAATTATTCCTATCACACAAGTGACAAATCGAGGCGCACACACACGGCACCGAGAAAGCTCCCTGAGGACGCCAGCCTGCCAGCCTATTTTGGAACAGGGGGAGCGTCTTGCTGCGCAGCTTCCTGGATTGGGAGGGAAGTCAAGTGGTGCCGCTCCAACGGCAACCAGCTAGGAATGTAGCGGGGCTGGCAGTGCGACAGCACGCAGTCTGTGCAGCGAGATCCAACAGCCTGATTAGCACTATACCTACAAACACGTGTCCAGTTACACACAAACAAGGCGGTGGCCGTAACACCCCCACCCTTAAAATAACAAACCATAAGTTTGCAAGTTTCAACAATCCAACCTCAGAAACAACTATAATCTAGATAATGCATCTGCAAATACATTTTCAGAACCTTTTTTATGTCGGATTTCTAAGTTGTAGTCTTGCACGAACAGGGCCCACCGCATAAGACGCCGGTTGTGGTTGTACATGCGGGTCAGAAAGACATATAACTGATAAAAGTCTCTTTTCTGCTATAATTACCACTGTATAAATGAAAATCCCAGTAATAAATAAAAAAGAAGGAGAAAGTCATTATCATTTTAAACATTTTTATAAATTGATACTTTTTACTATGCCAGATTGTAGAGGGTGCTGCAGCCGCCTCAGCACCCATGACCAAGAAGATGCTGAGCTCAGAATATGCTTTTGGTATAAGTAGCCTGAGTGAAGACAAAAATTGGTATGAAATACAAATAAGCTGCTTATGATGGCTCCCTCTGCACTATATATGATTTTTTCATGTTTTTACCCCCCTTTTTGTCTATTATTGATTTTTAAATTAAATTTTCACCAATTTGTCCTAAAAAAATATGATGCAAGATGACATCTCCTTGTCCCATCATCAACCATGCCCACGTTCTAGCTCTTTCCTTTTCCTCTTTAAACCCTTCCTCTGACGAAGGCTGTGAGATGCAATTAAGAAAACAATCTAATAGGCAGGGGACAATATGAAAAATTCATATTGACCAAAATAATTGAGATACACAATATTATCACAATAATCATGAAAATATACCATATATATTGCATAACAGATAGGAACTCCATCTCCCTGTTCTTTTCTTTGGAGTCTACTATTTCTACACATCCATTTTTTTTATTAATTTCATTTTTTTTGTGGGGGATTCAACGGGTAAGCCAAGCCTTTAGCCATGGTGGCAGGCTTCAGATTTTGGAATAACTGGAAAGATAAGAGCTCCCTCTTGTCCCCTTGTTCACAATAAAACAGGAAATCAATACAGGACTGTTTGCTGGAGTGACAGACAGCTTTTCCAGGTCAAGCCACGTGAGGATATTCACGATTATCCCAATATTGAGCATCACCACAATAAATGTATTTGTTATTATTGTATTGATTATTAATCAGTTTAAGTGTTTTAGTGATAGACCGATTCATTGGTCAGCTGATTAATCAGGAAAAACTAACTACCTTTTTTGAGATAATCAGCATTGGCCGATGCCCACAAGGCCGATAAATTAAAAATGTCTTCAGACACATCTGCAACCTGGTCCGTGTGGCTGTTTTGGAACAATAATAGTGCTCTTGTGAGTTTTGGAAAGGTGGAGAAAAAGTTCGTTTCAAGCCCTGTACTATAATGTTCATGCATCCTGATGTAAACATATGGCTGAATGTTCAATAGAACAGAACAGAATTGTACATTGACTTTCTTGGTTTTGATATCAGCATTATATATCGGCCATTGGTAGCCCTGCTCTCTAAATAATGGCATCGCCATTGAAAATCCCATATTGGTCAACCACTAGAGTGTTTTTTTATCATACTAACGCAATAATATCGTCCCGTCCCTAAAATCTAGTAAGTGGACCTTGAGTTAAAGATGATTTACTCACTATTGTTACCTTTATAATAGAAAAGTTTTACTGAAAGTAAAGGTCTGACTGTATTACTCAGCCCAGTTAGTCCGAGTTGAAGGTAAACACACACCACACTGGACCTCAATATTCTCACTTTCCTCAGAATCTTCATGAAAAACTACTTCTTGTTTTCGTGTGTCCTGCATGTTATCATTTCCTTAAGGAATAATTGACTTTTCTCACTTTTTGTGCAGGCCGCAAATGTTAATTATAAATAAATAGATAAATTAAACATCTGCATAGTCCTCTACACCAAACTGTATGTATCAAATGACAACGTGGAATATAGAATAAAGTGTTTTCTGTGCCTCCTCAGATTCTGGCTCGCAGCTTTGTTCAGTTTGCCTGCAGAAGAGGGAAAGCTCTTTGATTGAGGGTGCCAGAATACAACAGCACTTTATAAAAAAGATTTTTCTTGACAGTATTAGAGGTTAATATAGCACATACCTCCACACAAACACTGGTATATTGTGGAAGAATGTTTATATTTTTCACAAGAATTTTTTAAACCTTACATATCTGTATGCAATTCATTTTTAGCAAGATAAACAATTTCTGTAATGAGAAGGTATTTAAATCCATGATCTTCCATACTGTTTGAATATGAAGAATTTATGCTAATGACGTGGACCAAAATTAATCCTAATCTTCAGTTTCACCGTGTGGATCATGTTGCATAATTCCGATGAATGCTTTGGCATGATACACAACCCGAGTGGAAAATATATTTGCTTCTGCCACGCAGCTTCAATTAAATTACCAATAGGCTAAGTGCAAGTGTAACTAAATATAGCTGTTTGAACGGGGTTTGACCCACCAATGAATTGTGAGCACCAAATTCAGCCCCGCTCATAAATATGATATAAAATGAGAGAAATGGGAATTAAAAGTGTACGTGAAGCTGCAGATTAGGTGGGTAAGTTATCCACTTAATGGTCGTGTTGAAGCTCAGTGCAGATCGAAAATAGCAGCCGCAGATGTGTGTGTTGTCCTCGAAACTGTCAGGCTTTACCCGGCCTTATTAAATGATCAGCTACGGTGTGTATTGTCACAGCCTGGTGAGTTTTGGCAGCGGCGACCGCGAGCTGCAGAGCACTGATGCCAAAAAGCGGCTTATCTTGATGGATGGGTTCATTATCACCTTCTAATTACAGGTGGATTTTCAGGTGTATTCATTACCTGCGCTGACCAGGGCTGTGTGTATGTGTGTGCATGTGTGAGTCCGGGGGTTACTGTTACACCGGCTGAACTGCAGGGGGTCAGCTGGTGTGTGTCGGGGGGGTCCAGGGGTTCCTGTTTCAGCTCTGCTGTAGGCTCTCTGCAATATTCATGAGCTCCGTGGGGATCAGTGTGCTGTGCAGCACTCAGACTGCCTCTCCCTCTCAAACTGCCTTCTGTACTCCATCAAACACTATCACAAGTGTGCATCTGACTTTCAGCGCACTGACAACTGTGAGTGCATGACTGCTCTATATGTACCATATATTTGGTGTATGTGAGACTTTCTCTCACTCTCTCATCCTCAGTTTTTCTTCATACATGAACTTTTGAAGAGGTTTCTCATGTGGGATTTGAAGCTGTGAATATTGGGACCCCCTTTTCTCAAAAGACTTATCCAATACAATAAACTTGCCAATCAATAGGCAACATTTCCCACTAGTTTTCCTTTTAAATATAAAAGAAGGCCATAAAGTATTCCATATCTCCAAAATTTTAAAACAAAGCCTCCTAAAACTGCAATAACTGTAATTTGTTTTTGGCCACTTGGGGGCAGTGCAAACAAGTTATGAACAGTACATTGACACATTATCACCTTTTCAGCAAATATGTCGAAGTTGCTTGTATACACAGCAACATTATCGTTCATTTGGGGTCCTGTGTCTGGCCACCTGATGAATGTAAGTCCAATATCCACTCTCTTTTATCTGATTTTAGTCCCTGGCTCTTTAGCTCGGAAATGTTCCACTATGTTCACTAGCTAGTTTCTGTTTGGTGCTCAGCAGGGGTTTTTAGAGCTATAACAGCTCCCTGCTGCTGCTAAAAACAATGCTTGGAGAATGGTAAGAGTGAACCAAAAGAGCAAAATCAAACTGTGGTCTGGACAGCTAAACAATGAACTGAAGCTCCCTATAAAGCTCTGTTTATCATAGTCATGGGAAGCTCTAGATTCAGGTCATCACGACGAGTAACCTCTTTCACATTGTCATAATGTGGCCGACTGTGGCTCAGGAGGTAGAAAGGGTCGTCCACTAATCAGAAGGTTCGCAGTTTGATCCCTGGATCCTCCCTATGCAAGTGTCATTGAGCAAGACACTGAACCCCAAATTGCTCCCGATGCTCTATCATCGGTGTGTGTGAATAGGTGGCATATATTATAATACTGTAAGTGGTCATGAGATTAGAAAAGTGCAGTCCATTTACCATTTTGTTTCCATGTTGTTATGTGATACATTTGATACATACAGAGGTTTCACTGTATACAGAGGTTTTGGTTGGCAAAATGTAAACACACTTTGGGACAATACTCATGTCCGAAAGTGTTATGGCTTTCATCTTACATGCACTGTGTCCCACAGCTGTGGGGACTGGTGACAATACATTCCCAGATTGCAGCCATTAAGTGTGGGAGTAAAATTATCTACAAAAACTAGAATGAGATTAAATTGGAAAAGAAGAATATTCTGTTCAGACAGCACATTTGTTGGAGCTTTTAAACTCTGACGCAAAGAAAACCACTGTGGGAACTCTGATTTCTCAATTCTGAGAAAATAAGATTCTGATTTGGAATGAGGTCAGTGTCAGCCTTGTGTGTCTTTCTAACTATACTCCGTATACATTAAGGCACATGTGTATTAAACTAAGAACATGAAATGAGTGCTGAGGTCCCTGATGGCTGTCTACATGAAAGAAAAGAAGATCTCTATCTTGGTATTTGAATATACATAAACCGTGTTCAGCATATTTTACATTCTTAAATGGAATAGCTGTATGTGCTCCATAAATAAAAGTAAGATTGATTAAATAATTAATGAAGTGATTACTGGATGCATGTTTAAGTTAGTGGACACTAACAAGACGTACCTCCCCGCTCATTAATGGAAATCTGGCTTGTGAAAATGCTTTCTAAGCATATCAGCTAACCAGCTGTATGTAGTCTTGCCATAACATTTAAAGCATTAATGGTGCAGTGTGTACGATTTTAGCCAAAATCTCTCATACTGCTAGCATAATAGCAGTAATAGCATATTCGGCTCTCCTAAATTCAGCACATCTCAAATATACCACCTCCACAAAATTATCACAAAATGCTTTAATGTTAGAGAAGCCAATACATGAACTACGCTGATGTTCACAAGTGGAAATAGTTCCCACAAACTCTGTTCTCTGCGAAGAAGTGCCGAACAAACATTTTCTCTGATTTAGACTACAGGCAGTGGTGGTGGATTGGTAAAAACATAAATACATATATTTTTTTAGAAAATTGGCCTACAGCTCATTTTTGCCTTAGGGTCCCCCTAGAGGATTAATCTAGCCCTGGATGTAGCCTTGACAGGTGAATTTCTAAATTTCTCTCTGCACCTATAATTTCGACAGTTTTTTAAAGACATTCAGTCTGTGTGGCCCTTGGGACCTAAAGTAATAAAGGCAGCTCCAAAAAGAAGAATTAGACAGGTCTGACTGCAGCTTTACAGACCACTAAGTTACTAAGTTTTCAGCTGTTATAACACTGATGGGAAACACTGATCCAGCTGATATTTCAGTAGAAGACTCAAATTCCCTGGAATACAATGCAAGAAATTCAGGACAACACAACTCAATATTCACTGGGAACTATTCAACCCTTCTTCGAAGATTTATCGTGTGCGCCCTCCTTCATGCCTCTCGTGCATTGAGAGCTGTTTTCTCTCCTACTCTGCTCTCTGCTGGACTGTTACAGTGCGTAACCATCGTCTCTGCTTCTCACGGCAGCAGACTTTAGGTCGTTTTCCTTTCCCTCATAGTGAATATCAGATATTATACTGTCTCTGTGTCATCCGTGCACATACAATTTACTGCAATGCAGTATGGACTGGTTATGGATTTCTCCTGAACTGGGTATGTGTTGTGTGTGCAGACCCAGTGGGGCATGGCCCACATTCTGTTTGCACTCGTACTAGCGGTAGCCTTAGAGGGCGAAGCTTATACAAAATAGAACATTAGTTTTGTAACGTAATTCCAGATTCTATGAGATTCAGCGCAGTCCACCAAGCTGTGGGCCCACGGGTTTTGTTAACTTGCTGAAGAAAAAACTGTTAGTGCCCAGAATGTTATGGCTGATCGGTGTATACATAAGACGAGACCAAGGTGGGGCCCATATAGAACATGGGTGAAGTCTATAAGTCTTCAGTGCTGGGGGAGCAAGGGATGACCCCACTACCAATACCCTTAGAGGACTGTGGACTGAGGACTTATTATGACTTTAGTCATAACACAAGCATCTTTACATTTACAAATGCTTGTCAATATAATCAGTACACAAAACCAAATTATGCCATTTCACCTGTAATGGTCCCCATACGTCATCACCACAGCATCACATAAGCATATAATACACAAGTGTGTGGTAATTAATATAATCACATGATGAGCTCATGATATAATAAGCATTGTGCATATGTAGGAGGTTGAATGTTTGATGGAGCAGCTGAACAGTTGATATAATATAATTAACATAATTTTCTGATGATTATATCCAAAGGAACTGATCTTTGCTACTAATGGTCATATCTAATTGTAATGCCACTACTCTGCTAAAAAGAGTAAATTATGAAATGGCAGAGCTACTGTATGTGTATATGATTTTACAGTAGGGCTGCATGATATGGTAAAAACATCATATATCTATGATATGATATATGATATTACGATTGCGATATGGTTCACAATTATCGTGGGAATGAATGAATTACAAATGAAAAAGCTATTAAATTCATAATGATGTAAGGTTTGTTAGGGTAAAGTAAATCTTAAATCTTGAGAACAAGATTTGTAGACCAGGGCATCTCTTCAGCTCTACAGTGCTTCATTATAATGCTGTTTGTCACACAGTTTACCTTTATCAAAAAACTGCAGCTTCTGCAGCTTTTGTTATTTGCATATTGCACTTGGCCATATTGAGATTTCCATAATATTTTGATTAATTGTGCAGCTCTATTTTACAGTTCTAAAGAATATGTCATTCTGTGTCACTCATGCTGTTGCAAATCTGTGTGCAGTACCAACAACACTCTGTCAGGAAATTTCCCAGCAGATTATGATGTTCACAACATCATCAACTAGAGTTTATAAGTTTGCACTTACAGCCAAATATACACATATATGAAAATAAATGCTAATACTTTTTAAGTATATATTATTTTCTTCTTCTTCTTTCCAATATACACTGTAAAAAATAGAAAACTTGAACTTGCTCGATAATTGTCAGGGAGGATATATTATCATCCTATAAGGGGACATTTTCTTGAATTATTAGGGTAACTAAATTACAGCTAATAATTGTCTGTCAATAATCATTTATTTAGAATCCTTATATTAAACATTTTATTATATGCTTTATGTTCTATGAAAGCCAAAGTCTGTTCTTTTTTTAAATTCATAATAATTTCAAATTAATTTACTTAATGTTAAAGTAACACAAAATCTGTACGAAGTCCCCATGAAACGGAAAGTAGAGTGCTGTTTGCTTCTGTGTATTTTCCTGTTCAGGTACCAGCTATAGGGAGGGATTTTGATATATTGATACAAATAAATTGATTCTTTGGATTTGGATAGGTGTAGAATATGACCAGGGATGTGATCTAAAAAGAGTTCGAAAGGCATTTTTTAATTTCATAAGTTTCTAATTGATTTTCAGTTTCTGTTTATTTTGTCACCAGTAAAACAGTGCCCAGTCTGATCCGTCATCAGCTACAGCATCTGATTGTTACAGCTTTTGCTGTATTGTGAGCAGCCACATTCAGACCAGCATCAGTGCTGATGGATACAATACCTCTGGCTTATGTGCTTTATTTAGAAAGAGCACAGGGAGTGGGATGGGACAATATACAATATTATTGCGATAAAAACACTGCAATCAATTTATCGTGGTAAATTTCCATTATCGTGATAATCCTCAATATCCTCTCATGGCTCGACCTGTAAAAGCTGTCTGTCTCTTCAGCACACAGACCTGTATTGATTTCCTGATTTATTTTGAACAAGGGGACAAGAGGGACATTCCAGTCATTCCAAAATCCTGATCCTGTCACCTTCCTGAAGGCTCGCTCGCTCGCTTAACATAATGTATTACATGACATAAAATTTTCCCATGGTCCCATGCCTGGTGGATATGTGTGTCATGGTTCACTTTGTTTTAATTTTGATCAGATATATGTAACTTATCTGATACACGCTTATAATAGTCACAGAACACCATGTAACCACCTTTAAATCATAAATATAGAAGAATTTCTGGATCATTTTAACCCAAATAATTATAAACAATTGTATGTATGCTAATGAACTAACAATGTTTCTAATCTATTTTGATGAGTTAGGACAGTTAAGTTACAAAACCGAACTTATTATAAGCTTTGGAACAGCTCTGAATGTGAGAACAGCATGATCTACCTCGACCGGACTTTAGAATTACAAACTTATTGTAATGTTAATGATTAAAAGGATTTTTTAGTAATTGATTATGAGATTTTTACAGTGTTGAGGAGTATAAAATAAATTCAGGGTGAAGGTCGGTTTGTTTTCTGAGCTTCATGTTCTTTTTTAAACACTGATTATTAATATCTCTATCCTAATATAAAATCCATATTCATTACAAATACAATACATTTTAGAATATGGCACATTCATTTCTTCAGCAACTAGCTTTTAAAGTACCGGAAACTATTGAAGGGAGTGAACCCTGGACTCTCCTGTGCACTGTTTGTCTTTACTTTAGTCTGTGGTCTGATACACCAGACAAACTGCAATCTGATCATTAGACCTGGCAAAAACAACACCATAATCATGTCTCATGTGTTTAACAGTGGGGTTGTATTCAGATCAGAGTAAAAGTAGAAATACCTCCGTGGAGAAATACTCTGTAGTAAGTAAAGGCCCTCGACTTAAGCAGAGGTACAGAAGTATAATCAGCACTTAAAGCATGAGAAGTAGAAGTGCTCATTGTGCAGCAGAATGGCTCCTTTACAGCATTATATTATTGGATTATTGTTAGTGATGCAATCAGCAGCATGTTCATGTCGTAGCTAAGGTGGTGCCATTTTTAACTGCCTGGACGCTGTTGGGTAGTTTAATGTGTAATAAAGCAATGCTGTATTTTTTAAATGAAAATTTTAGTCTGTCATGTGCTTTAACTCTAGTTTTAAAATAAATTTGTGGGATCATGTCGTCGCTATAAGGACTGCAGCAGCTTTTGTTATGAAATTTAGGACTTGGTTCTGGTGTCCTGTACGGTGTGTATGGCCTTATGTAACAATGATATAACCAAGGTTGTGTGTGTGTGTGTGTGTGTGTGTGTGTGTGTGGGTGTTTGAAAGAAAATGGTCACAATTGCCATAGCTGATTAATAAATTAAAACTGTATATTTCACTATGAACTTTACTATTTTGTAGGGCTGCACAGTTCATTGAAATATTGTCACAATTGCAATATGGCCAAGTACAATGTGCAAATGGCAGATGCTGTAATATTTTGATAAAGGTAAAATATGTGTCAAACAGCATTATAATGAAGCACTGTAGAGCTGCAGAGATGCCCTGGCCTCCAGATTTAAGAAAACATGTTTGTTTGGTACAGACCCACAAAATTTCACATCATCATGATTTAATGATGAGGTGTTTTGTTTTGTTTTAGTTTTTTGGGGGGGGGAAATACAATTTGTGATGCAAAAATGATTGTGGATTGCAATCGCAATATATGTTAAAATAATCACAATATGATGTTTTTACCATATCGCGCAGCACTACTATTTGTGTTATTCTATACATGTGTGTTTCTGAAAGTACAAAACCTTAAAACAAAAGTTGATCTTCAGTCAACTTTGTCCAGGCTATCTCTGATTGCTTTCCAGTAGCTGCAGATCCCAGAACATTTATTCATACATAACACGATAGTGGTTTGCTTTTCCCCAATGTTTTTATTTATTTAATTATATTTTTGGTCAAACCAGGCAGGAAACATTATCAAAACAACAGAGACATAATCCAACTGAATGACCTCAGTTTTCCAGTAAATCCTGCCCACGACCCTGGAGAATTATAAACAGCAGAAAATGGAAACACTCAAGTAGTACAAGTACCTCAAAACTTAACTTGAGTATACTACTGGAGTAAGTGTAAAAGTCATTATTTAGTACAAGTTTTTCTCATAATGCTCTCCATATAACACAATTACAGTGCAGTCATAGAAGCTCATTATTAGTATTTTAATGGCATGTACAGTTGTGGGGACATTGTTATTACTAAAAGAAGCGCGGCACATTCTTGTTATCTTGCATACATTTATTTTGAGGGGTGTAAGAAAACTTGTGCAAAAATGTACACAGTAGGCCTATATCTCAGCATTTTGTTCAATTCTGTGAATACTACTTTTAAAATTTAGATTGTTATTTAAGATCTAAACTTTGCAGTCCTTTTGCAGGAAAACCAGAAAATAAGCCTTTTGAGTCTGTATGATTGTTAAACATATTTTTTAAAAACAATACAGAGAGAGAATTGTGTAAAAAGTTGTTAAAATATCAGGAAAACTCATCTCTGATCAATATGCATATAATAATAGAATAATAATCGTTTTAAACAAACTCCATGAAATCTGTCAGTCAGTCAGTCAGTTTAGGCGGTGATAGAAAAGGGTCCCTTCAGGAAAAAGGTTGGGAACCAGTGATCTACAGTAAAAAACAGTACAAACTCCATTCAGATTGTTTCACAATGATCAGCCTTAATGAGCTCATTGTGACGACTGGTGCAGTTTACCATAGTGTACTGTAATGCAGCCTAATGCAGAAGTATTTTAAAGCCCCCATTTTATTTACTGTCTGTTAGTTCTCATATTGTCATAAAAGCATTACAGGAAATGCTTCCCTAACCTTTCATATACTGATCATCCAAACGTGTTTGATGTAGTTAATGTAGTTTTCTTGTAAGTTGTTTGGTATGGTGTGATCTTGTATTCTTTTATTGTTGTAACAGACATTAAAACCAAGCAGGACTGTCAAAATAAAGTTAAGTCCAAATCTTCTAAAACAAACTTGTAAAACCTGTTCTTGTGATTTCAGTGAAGAACAAAATACAAACAGGAAGCTCCAGAAATGTCAAAATAAAGTTTCCATCAGTAAAACATCCAGAATGTTTCCTTTAGAAGTAGTAGGCTATATTTTATAAATACAGTTCATACATTCCTTTCTCTTCCTTTATTTCCTTTTTTGGTCTTTCTTTCTCTTTCTTTTTCTGTCTTTCTTTCTCTTTCTTTTTTTTTCTTTAAGTAAAGTACTGCAGTATATTTTATAAATACAATTAATTTTTCTTTCTTTCTTTCTTTCTTTCTTTCTTTCTTTGTATCCCGTAAGTAAAGTATTGCAGTATATTTGATAACTGTTGGTGCGGGTTCTCTGTGTAGGAATGGGGCATTTTCCTGTCACTGTGCGTAAAAAGTACCGCCCTCAGAGCGCAGGCAGTCAGAGCTGTAGTAATACTTCCTCGCCTTAAAATAAAAAAACCTCGTTTAAATTTTTTGGGGACCGTGGTGTATTTTGTTCTTTCCAAGAGAGAGAGGGAGAGAAAATATCTTTATTCTCTTTCCCCCTGCGTTTCTTCTCTCCGCCTTGTTCCGCGCTGCGGAGCTGCAGTGATGTCAGCCCGCCTGGGTCATTTGAAGGTCAGCAGCCTCGGAAGGGTTCATATAAAGTTCACTCGCATATATTAGGCAATTCAATCTTTCATTCTCTGTGGCAAAACTAGTTGGAAATGAGCTGCACGGGGGGACGGAGAACCCATTCGTCATCGGAGAAGAGAACGTGTGCTTTTAAACGCCGTCCGCGTTATTTTTGATAAAGAAAGATCCTCCGGTTCAGGCGGGCTTTGCCGCTGTGTTCTCCGCTGTCGGTAACCGGGACGGGAGTGCTTCAGAGAAAACACGTCGGGATATTATTATTATTATTGTTATTATTATTATTATGGAGGAGTCCCGTACAGACGTCCGCGGCAGCGCGCTGACAGGAGACGGCGCGAGAAAATGCCAAATGAGCATTTAGGAGAAGCCGTGAAGCATTTTGGTCCGAAATAATTCATGATTCCGGTGCGGGACGAAGGAGAAGAGGAGCGAAATCTGCCTTGCCAAGAAGAAGAAGAGGGAGAAGAGGAGGAGGAGGAGGAGGGGGAAGCAGAGGAGTTTGATGGAGTTGTGTGCGCTTATGCCGGTGATAGTTTTTTTTTTATCCATAACGCACAAGAGTAGTTGAGCGACGCGCCGTCATCATGTTCGACTGCATGGACGTGCTGGCCGTGAGTCCCGGGCAGATGCTGGATTTCTACACGTCCAGCCCGTCCTCCTGCATGCTGCAGGAGAAGGCTCTGAAAGCCTGCATCAGCGGACTGGCGCACAGAGAGTGGCAGCACCGCCGGAGCGCACACTGTAGGTCCAAACTTCTCCTCATCATCATCTGTTGTTGTTGTTGTTGCTGCTGTTGTTTTATTAGTGAGTCCACGAGGATTCACAACAAGTTACCATAAAGGGCCCCAGGTCTGCTGCTGAGATAATGAATTTCAGATCAGACAAATTAAAGAGTTATCCTTAAATAGTTGTAGAACTCTTGGAAACAGGGCGCATCATAAATCAGGAGGAATAATTCCTCATAAACACACAGGGGGGTATTTTTGGAGCAGCTCAGTGACATAAAGTGTAATTTTCTGCCGTTTATCTGATTTAAAAAAAATAAACATGTTTGTTTTTGTTAAAAACTCTTTTCCCAAACGTCATATTTCACTCCCACTCGCACGCCCTCATAAATCCTCCGCGGTGGAAGCAGCCCCCGACCTGCTGATCTGATGTATGGCTTGTCTCAGATCAGTTCAGCTCAGAGAGGACTGGAGCAGCAGTTCTGGAGGAATGCGGGGAGAGTAAACACGGGCGGCACACCTCCTCCTCCTCCTCCTCCACCCGACCGCACATGACAGGAGGGGCGGCCTGACGAGCTGCGACCTGCGCTCCCTGACACTGATTTAGATAAATGACCCCGCGGACTTTTCAACAAGATTAGCGGGCTGCTATCGGAACATGTCAGCCTCTGGCGTTGTGAATTGGCCCAGTCTGATAGATGGACTGCTGCTAGGGTTTTTCTTGTCCAGGAGACTAAGTAGATGCTTTAAGCAGCTGCGTTCTGAGGAATATTACAAGTGATTCCTCCTTTAAATATAGAATCAAAATGAACGTTAAAGGGCTTCATGAGGGTAAAATAATCATTAGCATTACAATAGTTTGCATTTTCTGACATGATGTAAGAATTTAATATTATTTCTGCAGGAAAAATGCATTGAAATATCAGATTAAAGGTGTTGTTGGCCACCCACACATTTATTCTACAAGGTGGCTCCTGTACTTCACATCTGGATCACTTTCCTCCGCCGCTCATGAGGCACTTGTCAGTGTTTGTTTTCCACTGTCACCCTGCTGCTGCCGCCCCTGTGATTTATCCCCATCTGATAATGAGCGGCCTGCAGCTGTCATTCTGCTGGAAGTGTTTGCTCAAGGGCACTCAGTCAAAAAAAGAGGCTGTGGCTGGCGGAGGGAAAGTGGCAAAAAACTTGAGGAGTGATAGAAAACTGCAACATTTTCTTGACAAATTCATCTTGACTAATGTTTATTAAATCTCTGAAATGTCAGAAACTAGTGAAAAAGAGTGCAAGGTGGCATCTTTTAGTGATTTTTACCAAGCAAACACAAATATATTGAATTTACTCCGAAGAAAGTTAGATAATCTTCACATTTAGGAAGCTGGAACCAGCAGGTTTATGGCACTTTTGCCTGAAAATTATTTTAACAATTAATTAACAAAATTGCCAGTGAAGTGTCCACTAATTGAATAATCATCTAATTATTGAATCTTTTCAGACGATTAATAATAATCAATACTACTACTACTAATAATAATAATAATAATAATAATGATAATGCAATGGTCATGTTAAACTTAATGCGATAATGCTTGAAAATAAGTGATGGGAAAGTTATTTCTTTTACTTTTTAAACTTTTTAAAAAGCTCGAGTTCACTACATACATAAATATGTCTGTGAATATTTTTTACAATTTCAAACTAAAGAAAATTTGCAGAAGAACTTTCATTTTGCCTATATGCT
The DNA here is from genome assembly GCF_004916995.1 of Morone saxatilis. Taxonomy (NCBI): domain Eukaryota; kingdom Metazoa; phylum Chordata; class Actinopteri; family Moronidae; genus Morone; species Morone saxatilis. The sequence goes on from NW_023340268.1 coordinate 21,316,974, forward strand.
GAATTTATATTACCGTATAATCTCTCAGACACTTCGGTGCAGTTAGAGGCTCTTTGCCCGGCCTGCAGAGAGCTGTCCACCCCCTCACAAAATATCAAACCAAACACCAAAAAGAAAGTCTTCATTTTTTTTCTTATTTGGTTCTTCCCTGCTCAGTTGTTCCTTTTAAGTGTTAAAACTATATACTCTGTCAATTTAAAGTCCTCATATGAATGTTTAACTGCTGCGCCCTCTCTGTAGCTGCAGCCGTCATAGAGTTTCTCCTCTCAATAATCCTCGGAGGCACACACGATCAAAATCAGCTCATTCTCATGTTTATTGTGAATCCCTTGTTGCGTTATAACCTTTTTAAAGAGAAATTTGTGTCAAAACTTGCTTTAAAAACTGCCTTCATCGCCTAAATGCTTAATCACTATAACCCAGAGTTTCTTTAAATCCTTTCATAGACTTTTTTATGGGTAAACTGCAGAAATTACCTCTTTAAATGGCAGACTTTAGTAAGCTGCCCTCTAACAGGGCCGTGGCCAGAATTTGAACAATACTGGGGTCAAGACCAAGGATCTCCATGCATTCCTCACCCCCCCTTCAGAACATTTTAACGATACCAAAATGAAGGTTTTATTTTTACTTTTCTTCCAAATGCTCAAATGATTTACTTATTTACTGGCATAAACATGGACAAAATAAAGTATAAAATAAACACCATGTGTACCTTTTAAGTTGTATGATGTGATGAGAGTGGTGGTTAAAAACACAGTTTCGCACAGAAATGGCCTCCTTATTGGCAGCTACGGCCCTGCACTTTCTGTCATTGTTAATACTCAATTGCATTTTCTTCACTGATTAGCTTCTTTCGCTTGAAAATGAAGCTTATATTGTCTCTCAGGGCATTTAACATAATGTGTGGTGTACATTGGTTAGCCGTTAAATAACAGGCAGCGCACTAAGGTGTTTTGATCGCAATTAGGCAGTCAGTGGCCTTTAAAACGCGCGCTCACACTGACCTTTTAAGATGGGACTTACGAAGCACTAACAAGCACAAAAGACGATTTCCTTTTTACGCTTTCTCACGATGAATTTGTTTTGGCCTGTAAAGCTGTGCGTTGGCCTTTGGTGCTGTCAGACCCCCCTCCTGCCCTTTTCCTGTTTGAATAAGGCACTGTTTAAATAAGACTTTGATTTGAGAAAGCCTCTCACAGGGTCATTGAAATGTAGGTTTATTAATTTATTTGTTCAGGATAATGGAAACCTCCTGGGTGTTCATTAGCCACATTGACAACAAGCCGACCATTAATGCACTTCCTCTTCCAGTTTGGATGTTAATTAAGAATGATCAAGGACCTTCTTTGCGCGGATAAAACAGGCTTTGCCAGCCGAAGAAGCGGCACACGCGATACCCACGCTGCATAAAGCCACGAAAGCATCAAGCCATTTTTATCTCATCGAAACGAATCCAAAAGCTATCAGACAAATAAGTGATTGTCTATAAACGCTGCTGCTATTGTGACTTAAAAAGACAGAGTGTGATGTTCCAGCGTGATATGTGGCAGTACAGCTGATGTGTGTTGTGGGATAATTGGGGCCTTTTTGTCTTCAAGGCTGAAGCGCCTCTGATATGGACATGAAAGGCCATTAGCACAGCTTGCACACCAAGCTAATTTAGTGGGCGTGTGGAATGAAAGGCGGTTGGGGGGAAATAAAAAGCGGTGTACAACAGTGAAATGAAAGGAGAGCTCTCTGATGCCAGGCATGTTTAATCGACATGATTAGGACAGTGTTAGGGTCCCACCAGGGTTACACTGATACTGTGTGTCTGCTCCGGTGCTGGCCTTTTAATAAAGATCAAATACCAGCTCTGCCGTAGTCTCCTTCACCACCACAGCACCATCACATGTTGGATTTCCTAGCCAATAATTCCATTTAACTCTATATAATATATATTGAATCTGGTTCTGGTGGAGAACTTTTTCATGGTGGTTTAATTGCTGTTTCCACCCTGGCTTTAATGTAACAGGGCAATTCAAAGTACTTTACATGAGACATAAAAGGCAATCAAAGGGGATTATAAAAAGATATGAAATATGAATAGGGTTTAAACAAATAAGCTATAATGGAAGAAAACAGCAATGTAATATATGAATATATAACACCTGATTTAATTTAATGGGTAACATTTAATAAATGCTTTATGAGACACTGTAATGTAGTTGAAAGCAGATATGAAGACATTTTAAATTGTTTATTAATGTACAGTTTTGTTTTTTATATAGATTAATATTTTTTATTGCAGCTGTCATTATACTGTCCTCATTATGTGTTTATACAGCTCCCTCCACTTATAGAGGAGTTGTAAATAATCAATGAATATAAATGCCCTTATATATGCTTACAACTGTATTACAGTGTCTTATAAAGGGTTTATTTAAAGCTGATTATAAATTACACACAGGACGGTTAAAGTAAAGTCTGATTAAAGGTGGGGAAATGCAGCAGTTTGAAACCTCAACTGAAAAGACAGAAGAGCAGACTTTATTCCAGATGTGCGGTGTTTAGAAAGCACACATGACCCGGACCAGCCGAGAGGTCGGGACGGGTAAGAAATATATCTTGGCATTTTTATGAACCAGCACTTTTAAGTGTTTGACACACAGGAAGCCGGTGCAAAGGGCTGAGAAGTAGACTGATGAGTTCCACCTTCGAGGTCTCAGCCTACAGTTAGTCAGCACTGTGAAAGAGGAAAGTTGTCTCGCTGAGACATTCCCTTTAATGCCCGCCCTATTTTTAGGTCACACTGGGCTGATTCTGGGAGTGAAATTTAGGTCTGAGTCGTTTTGCTCAGTTCCGGCTCGGGTTGTGGTCTTAACATGGACACTGACTTTTAATCATTCTGCTTTAACACCAAAAACAGTTATTTCAAAGTCTGAAGTGTAAGTTCCAGCTCGTCCTCAGCTGCAGACAAATACAGAGAACCTGCTGAATGCTACGTCCTTTGTACTTTTACTTTTACTTTGTACTATTAATTATTCCAAATCTTTATTTGTGATTTTGTAGGTTATTTATTTGTCCTGTCAGTAGCCGCCTGAAGTCACAACTTAAAACTAGCTTATTCTTATATATATGATGAGTTGCTTCTTGCTCATAACAACCCGAACCTTGTTTAAAATCTTTACACCCTGGGGCCTCAAACTGCCGGTACGGGGTCCATTTCCGGCCCTCTATCCCCCTCCCTGCAGCCCACGACATATAATGTAATCCTGCCCACATGATACTTACTTGGAAAAAAATATTTTTTCTGGATGTTTTATCTCAAAATGAAAAATCTCTCAACTACCCTTAATATACAATTACAATAATGTATAAACTGATTTAATTGAAATTTTTTCAGGATATTGCGCTTTCTTGTCGTACTTAAACATTGAAGTATCTTCGCTATGAAATAACAATACCAACAGTGGCCCCAAGTCAATTTGAGTTGGAGTCCCCTGCTATACGACAAGTAGAGTTGTAGCTAAGCACCATTTAAAAACTTCAAAAACCACCATCTGTAAACATCCGTACACTTTTATTTGCGTATGTTTTCCATGTATTTTTAAAGGGGCCAGTACCCTTAAACAAAGCTGGAATTAAATCATTACAGTGTAATCAGGACTGTAAGACAGTGACGTTTACAGAAACTTTTAATCAAAACTGAGCCCAGACTTAACAGGCTTCGTTGTAGTGGGGGTCCATGCCTTTAAAAAGATGCTAAATCTAAAATATATATTTTTCCAGTAGAGTGTGGTGTAAGTGCTATTTCCACACTCATAAAATGTGCATGGAATTAGACCATTTTAAGATCTTGAATACCAGCAGAAATTTTGTCAAAATGAATTATTTCAATCCCAAAAATATGCCCTGTACTGTACACTTTTGCTCTCATATTTAAGTGATTATTTTCAAAATGTTATCGGCCTCCATCTAAAATGATTCTAAGCTTTTTCTTACTTTTTTTTACTTTACTGGGTATTTTGATATTTCCTTGTTTAAGTCTCTGTGTCTATCAGCTGTGACATTCTCATTGTTGAATTGTGTTTGCCCCACCCCTCACACAGCTCCCAGCTGCAGTCCTTTTGACCGTTTTCTAACAGAGCCGACACCAGAATCTGTTACATCTATGAGTGCTGGCAGGGGGAGAATAAAATCATACCGGCTCTGTGCTTCTAAGGCCGCGAATTCCTGTGGATTAAAAAGAAAGCTCTCCCGTTTCAACCACCTTATTTCCTTCCCAGAGCTTTCTCCCTCACCGTCCGCTTTTATGGCTGTCTTAGTTCCTCGGCCACTTTCTATGAAAGCTTTGAAGTGGCTTACACCTGTTGTGTTCGCCGCTGCTGCTTCCCGTCAATGTGCTGCCTGACCTCGGCACTGCTGTCACCCGGGGTCACTGCTAGGCCACAAAGGTGATCAAAAGGAGGGGTCGGGGGAAGGGGGAGGTCACAGGACTGCCTGGTAATCCCTAAACCCAAACACTGACAACCTGTCAGTGCTTGCAGTCAAATCTAGAAATAACGTTGCTTTTTTTTCCGTAAAATGTAGACAAGATTTCCAATACCTGATGAAAAGCAGATCCACAACTTTCTCCTCTTCCATTTCCCCACCAGACATTAAGTCAAATGACTGCTCCTCATTGTTATTTTCTTTTCCTTGAGTGTTTAAAGCTCTTCTAAATATCCCGCTCTGTAAAACGCACTGGAGAGCGGCACAAAGCTGCTTCTAATTTGGTGTACTTTGGGTGAACTTTGACCATTTCCTCTGACTGGGCCTGCTGTATGTGAGCTATGCGCTCGGTGCTCCTGCAGAGAAAACCTGGAGGAAAAACACTTCCAGACTGGATGGAGCGTCAGCTGAGTGGAGGAGAAGGAGGAGGAGGAGGAGAGGGGCTGGATCCACCCACTGGGAGTAATATTCCTCTAATCCTTCGAGGCTATGCCCACCATTCCACACCCAAATCACCACAGCTTTCTCCTTAACACAAACCAAACACACAAATACCCCGAGGAGCTTCAGGAAATGCCTCTCGTTCTCCCCCCCTCCTCCTCTATTTGCTCCTTTTCTCTCCTTGTCCCTGTTTCTGGGGATCTGTTATAATTTGTCAGGTTTAATTCGATGACTGCGATTTATGGCTCTTGCTTTCAATTGATTTTTATTTCAATTAAAATTAGGCATTAGATTTTAAGTGCACCTTTTGCTTCCATTACCGGCAGCAGAAATGCAGCTTTGTCCTCATTTCCAATGTGGCTTCATTGTGTTAAATTGCCTGTGTGCAGCGACAGACTTTGCTTCAGGTTCTTTGCCATCTGTTGGTCATGTGGACCATGTGGGGAAAGTTTTACATGTCACTGGTTTTCAGACTGGGGGAACTGGATATTAGGATGTAGAGGGCACAGAACGGATAGATGACGCTGCAGCTTTGCAGATTATCTAGACATTACCCACAAGTAACCTCACATCCACACTGCTCACTTCAGGCTGAATCAGTGTCAGACTGACTGTGCAACATATAGAGGTGTGTACTGGCAAGAATCTGACGATATGACACGATACAGGCGTTACAATTTAATATATTGTGATATATTGTGATACTGTAAGCAAGGTAATGTATTGATATATTTACAAAAAATAACATTTTAAGAAATAATCGGCTTTATTATTAGCGACACAATATCACAAATACTATTGCGATACTCAAGTGTATCGATATTTTCACTTGCTGTATATTTTTTGAGGGTTGCTGCCAACAGCACATGGATAATTTACCAGTAATGACCATTTTCTGTGTCATTAACTTTGTGTCTCAATTCTGATCACACAATAGCACACATTTTTTGCACACACTGTGCAAAATTAACTTTTTGACTCATCGGCCAAGGGGACTGGTAGATGAAAATGTCCCCCCGCCGAATATATTTTCTACTGGCCAAAATAATAAATTAACCTTTCTGTGTACATTTCACTGAGGTAATACGGTAAACAGTGCAGTGAAACTGGGAGTGCTCGAGTCAGTCAGTTTTACAGCAATGTTTAGATGTATGTAAAAACACATATGGTTGTGTGTGTGTGTGTGTGTGTGTGTGTGTGTGTGTGTGTGTCAAACTCAGACACAGACAGCAGTGGACAGAAGCAGCATGCCCGCAAATGATACCAAAAAGCGGTTGAGAGTCTGAGCATAGTAGTAGTAGACTACTTTGTTACCGGCCAGTGTGGCGGATAGCTTTGTCCACAATTGGAGCTTGACGAGTATTCATTTTGGACCCTGCACACTCATGAATTATACATTGCTGATATTTTGCTTTGGTCCTGGGTTCAAATCCCGGCTAGAGTTTGCATGTTCCCCTTGGGTTTCCTCCGGGTGCTTATGTTTGTCCCAACTGTAATTTGTTTGTTAGGTTCAGTCTCTAGTCAGTGCCCATGACCAGGATACTGGCTCAGATCTGGAGCTAGTCCCCGGGCGCCACACGGTGGCTGCCCACTGCTTTTAGTTTCTATCCAGTTTAAAGTGTGTTTTGCGAGTATCTGCTAGATAAAATGATTGTTTTTGTCAATGGAGTCTGGTTGGCCATAGCGCCTGTTGTTTTGGTGTGAAATGCTGGTGATCTAGTCGACATCTAGTGGCAAGCAAATGTTTGTATAACCTTTAAGTCTGCCAATGTTAGCTAACATTAGCCACAATAAGCTACCGGGCATACCAGACCAAGTAAGGCTCATAACACCCCTCTTGTACTGAACTGAAAGGTGCTTTTTATTGCTTATGAATTCAACTTTTCATTTGTAAGAAACATTGTGTTATTTCTTCTCTCAAAAGATACTGGATACTCAAACTGTGGTGACTGTCACTCGTAATGGCACATGATTGACTTGATCTGATAAAGTCACACCAGCGCCTTTATCAAATCAAGGCATGAGGAGATTATCTAATCATGTCTTAATGTTATCAGTCAAAAGTAATGTCAGAGCAAAGTTTTTTCAGTTCACGCATACTTCCATCAGCGGTGGGACAGGCTGATACTTGATAAAAGCCAGTATCTGTGTGCTCATAGTGTCAGTTGCTCAGTCCCAGTGGACGGGCCAATCAGAGGAGCTGTTTTCTCTAGTCTTTCCCCTCATTCTGCCTGCAGCCTCCAACAGGGAGTGTGTGCTTTCCTGTTTGACCCCAGTGGCAGGTTCAGCCAGAGGCTAAGGGTTCAGCCGCCGTAGATTTTTCTCTGCCTGCTCTTAAGCCAGACTCTCAGTGCTCGCTTGTCTGTCACCAGCCTTTATTCCTCTAATGGAGCTTTCTGTGTATGTTAACATGCAGGGAAGTCGACTCAAAGTTTAATCACGCAGAAAATGGAAAAAGGCTCCCCTGCACCTGATAGGGCCTGTACACCGTCATACAGGTACCCATTGACCGCCTCCTCCCACACACACACACACACTCTGAGGGGTGTAATGAATCTACGTTTATGCGTCCCATCTGTCTGCAGGTGGTCACACTGCCTCCCAGATGCAGCCATGAGTTTCAAATAGGCAGCAGGGCTGAATTGTTGGCTCTGCCTGTCCTCAGTGTGCGACTACCCAGCCGTCACAAATGCTCCGAAGGCATATCAGTAGCAAAAGTATTTTTCCTCTAGATGTATGTTAAAGTGTGCCGCACCACCTGGGGAAGGCTAATACACATTGTTTCTGTGCTCCAGTAGTCATACATCCTCATCATCATCTCAGGTGAACACCTTGTTTCACTTATGACATGTCTGATACGGGACGATCTGTGGTGTGACTGTGGGGTCTCTGTAAAGAGAGGAGAAAGAGAAGAAACACTTATTTTATCTAAGCAACCATACACACAATGAACTATGAGATCAGATATTTTTCAATTAAGGATTATCTTAAGTCAGTGATGGAGGAGGGCACATAAATAAAGTGGTAAAAGAGCCACGCTGTTGAGGATACTGTTCTTGTATCCGTATTTAAGTCAGACTTAGTCTTTCTCAAATTATTCATCTATTATTCAGTTAGTCAATAAACATATAGTTAAAGGTCCAGTGTAACATTTAGGAGGATCTTTTTGCAGAAATGACATATAATATTCATAGGTTTTACATTACGTAGTATAATCACCTGAAAATAAGAATCGGTGTGTTTTCGTTATGCTGTAATGTGCTAAAATATTTCAACTCAAAAGTGCATAAACTCAATTTTGTAAGTTCAAAAATTATTGATTCTTGATGAAGCAGCTTTTATTAGTAATTTTAAGTGACGCTAACTTATGTTACACAGTTACAGAAACATTCCTGATGAAGTATTTTTTACTAGGTATTCTGTTTTCATAGTGCAAAATATCAGTTTCATCATTTTTTTGTTAAATTAACGTATCTGATTTACAGTTAGGATTGTTCTGATCCAGTATCCCAACAGCAATGAGCTGTTTTTATCTACGTCTGGTCCTCTTCTACGGAGTCCGCCATGTTGTTGTTCATTGACAGATAGTTGTTAGCCAAGTTGACAGCCTCAGGTGTGTCATTACAGTCCACATGGAGCAGGACAGACCCTGATATCCATGTAAGCCAAGGAAAACAAAGTCGCATTGCAATCAGATTTGTGATTGGGCCAACAGAGACATGAGGAAAAGAAAAACCTATGAAATGGGTTTTATGAGGATATGAAACGTGTAAATAGGGTCTTACAATACAAATACAAAATTTTATACAAATTTTATAGAAAAATGCGCTCAAATTCCTTAAAGTAAAAAAACATAGCATTTGGATATCGATACGGAAACTCCAGCTTGCACTCGCTGTATTGGTAATATGTGTTTAGAGATGCACAGAATGCAACAGCATCCATGTTCCCCCTTTCTCCCCTATCAGATGGCTTTGTGTGCCAGACCACTGGCTTCCCTCCAGCATGGTGTCTCACCATACATCTGCTTTATGTGCAAGCTGCTTCTGACTGCTCTCTGCCAACAACAGAGGGAAACCATTTGGAGCATTTGGAGCAGTGATATGACCTGACTTCAATGAAAACTAATGTTGGTCTAGTCTGTCCTCATCAATGAAACCAGGTCGCACTGTAGTTGTTTAAAAAATTAAGAAATAACATGGCTGATTTCCCCCTCTGAAGCTGTTAACTCTTAGATATACCACTTCAAAATCAGACCAGCAAACTTTTCTAAATCCTAACACAGCACCATTATGTCAGCTTTATGCAAGTCTACTTAAAGATTCTGCAGAAGTTTTAAGCAGAAGATGCTGTCGCTGTTTCATAACAAGACTTCTCCTTGCTGTCCAAACTGCTCCTCGAACCCAGATAAGAGTGAGAATCGATAGATTTATAAATCATCTCATTCTAATTAACCTTGGTGGTCATCTTACTTCCTCAACCTTATTACAGAGGTAACATTTCTCTTCCTGTACGGGCCTGCATGTGCCGCAGACTTCCCTCAAGCCACTGAAGTTGCCGAATGCAAAGCTGCAAATCTGACATGCGCAAAAAGTCACATAGGGTGAATGTAGCGGAAGATTAGATTAAACCGCCAGGGAATTCCATGCAAGGACGAGGGTCCAGTAATTATAAGAGCTTGTCCCTTACTATCAGTAATTGAGTTTACTCTGATGAAGTACGGAAGAAAGTAATCTAATCAGCAGAGACGTTGGAGAGACTGTTCTCCATTTTCTATGCGGATAGGTTATGTGCATGTGGACAGCGGTTTGGTCTCGCATAGATTCAAAGGTTGGTACATATTCACTTCAAGTTGCTAAGTGTGTTGTGATCGCTAGCTTCAATTTTGAAGTTCTGTTTGTGTGCTTTTGTATCTGCAGAATTATGAACATACCTAAACACAGCTTTCTGATGAGACTGGTTTTGAACAGAGACTACGTGGACGTTTTCACATATTGCAGAGATTTACACTTGGACAGTTCCATTGGACTACTATCATCAGGCTACATTTACATTTTGTTTGTCAGATTGTGCTTGAACCAGGACAAGAGGGGTGTATCTGTGTCCCACCCTCGACAGTGTCTGGGCCTATAACATTTTGAGAAAAGTGTGGCGAGACAGTCCTGCCTTGTTTGCTGGTTTTAAATGTAAATGTCCTTTTCCAGTTCCAGATGTCTAAATGAAAACAAGCCTCCTCATCCTCTTTCTTCTCTTGTTTGCATTTCCGGCAGCCATTGAAACGCAGAGCACCAGTTCTGAGGAGCTTGTCCCCAGCCCGCCGTCCCCGCCGCCCCCTCCCAGAGTCTACAAACCCTGCTTCGTCTGCCAGGACAAATCCTCTGGATACCACTATGGCGTCAGTGCTTGTGAGGGCTGCAAGGTAGGACTCCCGTACCTCCTCAGACAGGGTTTATCAAAAGGTACTCACAGGAATTATTAAATGCTGAAGTGGTTTTCACAGAACTGGCTTCATTCAGCATTTTAAGAGTGAAACCAAGAGCTTTGTTTTCTTCAAGGTTTCTTTGAACTTTCTCAAACCAAATTGTGGAGTTTTGTCTGAACTGCTGATCTGAGACCGGTCTGATCACAATTCAACACATTCTGAAGTGTTTTTATGTATGTTTTTCTTTTTTCTCCTGAAAACCTTTTCTGACCATTGAAGGACATGGCTATTACTGTGTTAATAAAAATATCAGTTTGCTTTTTAATATATAAATGGAACAATGTAACAAGCTCCTTCCCCGGGACTTTGGTGTCCTCGTCTTTTGACATTTGATGTTGCACAATGGCTCAGTGGTTAGCACTAAAGGGCCTTTATTTCCCATTCATGTGTGGTTTGCTCCCGCTGTCCAAAGACATGCAGGTTATGGTGTATCGGTGGATTGGCCGATGTTAGCTTATTGCAGATTTACTGCATCAGTGTATTTGTTGTTGTCCAATAAATGACATGAAATTGCAGTACAGAGAGAGAGACTTTGAGTTGGGTTTTTTTGTCAAATGTTGCCAAACTGATTTTATTTGATTATTTTGTAAAATGTTGCTGAGTATGAATCTTGGTCAGAATTATTAGTTAAGTAATTTTAAGACTTCCTTATTGAAAATGTTTTTTTATGTTTAAATTTAATAAGTAATATCGGCTGATAGATTGCTTTCAGATTCTTAAAGTTCTTAAAAGTCTGAAATACTGATTTTGGTACTGGCCTCCAAATCCAGTATACACCAGGCTATACTTTAAATTGCCCATAACTCTGACTGTGAATATAGATGGTTGTATTATAGAAGAAATACAGAATATTATCAAATATTTCAATTAGCTGATAAATAGCTCTGAATGAATGAATATGAGACATGTGTGGACACTGACAAAGGCTGAGCCACTCCATCCAATTAAAAAAAAACACATTATTCACATCCTCTGTGGGTAATTATCCTTGCAGATAGTCTGGTTTTATTTGCACAGCTTTTTTAATTAATTGTACCTCAATTGCATCAGGATAGCACCAGAAAACCTATACAGACAACTAAAACTAAAAAGCACTAGAGGTAACTGAGAAAAGATGCTGTGTGTAATTAGCATGAACTGTTCCTTTAAGACCTGACAACAGCTCCTCTCAGCCTTAGTGTGCCATTCTCAAATGTTCTACTTTTAGACATTCCTCCCAACATCTGCCCTGCCAGCACTTGTCTGTTTTCTCCCACTTACAGCAGCTGTTGCTAGGCAACCGCTCACACATCCCGCATGCACATAGATATAGATATATAAACAATGTTCAATAGGCTAGGCAATGAATAGGCTGTTAAGTAAACTATACATTTTGAAGCATAACTTTCTAACAGCTTAAAATTAAAAATGAAAGCTTCACATTACTTAGAGGGAACAGTAATGGATTACAGTATTACCCTCTGGAGAGCTGCACATGTATTCCTCGCAGACGGCCTGTGTAACTCCTTCCCAGGCGATGTAGCCAGTCTGCGGTGTGATGTCCTCTCTCCTCCCCGCCTCTGTAATTGAAGCGGTGGTATGCCTGGAATCCTTTGGAGATTTTGGCCCAGAGGGAGGTGGTGATCAGCTCACTCACTCAGCTCTGGGTCAAACCAAGTTCTCTGCGGACTCCCATGCCGTTTGTGTGCCAACACAAGCTTCATCGTAAAGGCCTGTTGTGACCT
>NW_023340268.1:21329193-21332654 GCF_004916995.1 Morone saxatilis
AAGTCTCAAGTCTTTGCACTTAAGTCCCAGGTCAAGTCCCAGGCCTTAAACCTTGCATTTCGAATCCCAAATAAGTCATAATGCATTCTTTACCAAATGTAATGCAATTTAACAACAGAGTAATAATATTTTACCTTTACACAAATCATTAATGCTTCTTAAATATGTGTATATATTTGTTAAAACAAGTGTGACCTTAATGATAAAAAAGTTGGGCTGACATTGCACAATGTTTTTATGGATACAGACAGGGAAGAGGCCGAAAGGAAAGGGGAGAAAGAGGGGGACAACATGCAACAAAGCTCTCGCCGGTTGGAATCCGGCCTGCATGTGCCGTCACCATTCTGTTACCAAGCCACTCCCGAGCATGAAACACTATCAACCAGTACCACAACAGAATTAATTTTGTATGTTTCTGTCTTGTTTACTACAGATAATATATTTTTTGATGGTTTGCATTGTAATATATTTTTGTCGTCTGGTATACTTTTTAATCTTTGGGCTTAGGGGAAGTTATCAAGAATTGTCAAGTCAGAGGGCTCAAAGGAAGTCTTTTTTGAAGTCGAGTCTAAAGTCATCAAATTTGTGACTTGAGTCTGACTTGAATTCAAGTCATGAGACTTGAGGCCACAAATCTGTTTTCAACCAAGTGTTTTTTTATACTGTAAAATGCTTTTCCCCAAAGTAAAAAAACATCCCAATATATCGCCTTGCTCACAGTATTACAATATATTGCAGTATATTAAATTGTAACGTATGTAGGGTATCGCCAGATTCTATAATACACAACTGTACAGTACAGGGGTTATGATTTAATTTATTTCTAACAAACGGCTATATGCATAAAATCAGCTTACTTATTCCTGTCCCGTTTTACGTTGTAGTGGACGAGCCGATGGCCGAAGATAGATTAAATCTAGCAGTCAGAAGTTTAAACACAACACAAAATAAACCCCTGCTACGAATAATTGCACCTAAACTATTGATTAAAAATCAATGCATTTTTTTTTTAAATTGATACAGTGTCACAAAAGATAATACTGCAATACTCAAACATACTGATATTTTCTTACACCCCTGCTGTATCTTGATAAGTGTCGTATCACCAGATTGTTGCCACTACACAGCCCTAACCCAGTGACAGATAAGTGAAGAATCATCATCACATCACTGGATCATGTGGCAGTGGGACTGAGCGCCCTGAGTGCAGATTGTGCTTCCCTAATGACAGATGCAGACGGTGAATGAAGTGAAATCACTGTCAGAGTGCTTCTGAGAATACAGGCAATATGGCCGAGTTTCATCCCATCCATCCGCTCACTCTGCGAAGTGCTGATGTAAAAATAGTTCAATTCACGGCAGAATGGCCCTGATTTTTGTAACATCCTGACTCAAGAGGATTAAGCAGCGGATTATAGTTTGTTTTTTTTCTCCCCTGTGTTGTATTTCTGTCTCCATGGCGAAGGCATTGTTGTCTGTGGTGTGAGGGGCAAGCCCCTTCTATTGGATGGATGCAACCAAGCATGCTGTACAGCTGTGGGCTTTCAGCCAGCAAGAAGAGCCTTTTACTGCCCAGCCAATGTGCCAATTAGAGCCACAAATAGACTCAAAGACAGACAGAGTGCATGTGTGCTTTGTAGCTATGTCGATCCACGTGTGAAGCACTTGTTTAAAGCAACTTGTGCACATTCACATACATGCACATGTGCAGCAGTATAGTAATGGCACAGAAGGCCACTCCCAGCTCTGTAAATAACTGTTGCTAATGAAGGTCCAAACCATTGTTGGTTGTTCTCAGCCCTCACGGAAACATATTTCTTTAGAATTGAATGCAGAGGATTTCCCAGAATTGGCAATAATCCAGGTTTATACCAATAAACATGACGTTTTTATATACAGACATTTTACTTTGAAATTTAAGTGAAGCAGTTAACGACCACCTCCAGACATGTATTAAGACATATATACAAATAGTCTGCTTGAAACAATATAAAACAATATAAACAATAATTTATATTAAAAAAAAAGTATATTTTTCCACATTAAAATCCTTAAAAAGTCATTTTCTCCTTCTACCTCATTAAAACTTCCAGAGTCTGTCACTATGCTCATAGGCCCCGCCCCTTAAAATCCTTCAAACATTACACTGTAGGAACAAGAAGAAACACGGATTTCTCACTGGAGGAGGCTTTTTTTATATTTATATATATATTTTATATTTATTTTTATTATTATAAATAGTTAATAAATACCATCAGTTCAGAAAAAGCCAATACGATGAAAGTGAGTCTGAAGAGATTTAAAAGAGGATACTGAGTTTGCAGCCCGAGCTCTCCAGGCAGGGAGTTCCACAACTGAGGGGCCCGGACAGCTAAAACCTGGTCACCTTTGGTGGCGAGTTGAGATGTTGGAACCATTAATAGGCCCTTACCAGAGGATTTCAAGCAGCAGTCAGGCTCGTAGGTATAATAAGTATAATGTGGTCACTTCTTTTAGTATGCCTAAAGGCTGTCAAGATGTGTAAACTCCTGTTTCTTCAGTCGAGCCATTTAACACAGCAGCCATCTTTGCATCTATAAAATGGAGGCATTGTGTTGTGGGATTGTTAGAAGAAAGTGTTGTACAGACATGCCATGGTTGCTGCTTTCACTAGCACTGTATAGAGCGTAGATTTCACACTCTGAATTCAGACAGTCAGGTAAAATGGCGGACAGTAAAGATGGTGCACTGTAGAGTAAATAGGGGGTGCTTTCCATTCAGCATGGCTCCTTGCTTCCCTCAGTCACGTCTCGTCCTTGCGTCATAACTCCTGCAAGAGGAAGAGAGAGACGGAGGAATTTTTGTCACCCAACGGGACATCCTTGTTCCTTGCAGCACAATTTTTGGAGGTGATTACAAATTACACACAGCAGCTCAGCTGTCAGGTATGTGGAAAAATGTGGAAGCCCTAAAACTCTATCTAAGCTATAAAGGTTCAGAATAAAATCTATTGCCTGATTAGTCTTTGAAAGACCAGTCGTTCTTTTCAGGCTCTGGCTGATACTTTAGGAATTGACCTCGTCTGTGCTATGTAGGAGCGTATAGCTGCATATTTTTCCTCAATGAGCCATAATGCACTTGGAACGGAGCATAAATAAATAATAAAAAAGGAAGAAAAGAAAATCAATCATGAAGCCTGAATAGTTGCCTAGAATATTTCCACAATTTTACACACACACAAACATATTTTTGATTTGATTTTGTGAATAAACATGAAGGTTGAGGCTGCTGTTACTCCTGTTTCCACTGGTATTTTTGATTGAGACACAGAAGATGTCGAAGGTGTGGGATTTTTTAAAATTAAAAATTAAGGAGTGTGTACATTGCAAGATGGAGCTGGCGTACCGTAGTCTGAAGTAATTTTATTTATTTTTATTGGA
The DNA here is from genome assembly GCF_004916995.1 of Morone saxatilis. NCBI lineage: Eukaryota > Metazoa > Chordata > Actinopteri > Moronidae > Morone > Morone saxatilis. Next base: position 21,332,613 of record NW_023340268.1, read on the forward strand.
AATTTTGACTGAAACGGTTTACTACTTTGCATAGTATGTATA
>NW_023340268.1:21332754-21341204 GCF_004916995.1 Morone saxatilis
AGACTATAAACCCATTAGGAAACTGTTTACTGAGCTCATAAATCAAGTCAGAAGTTGGCTAATTTCTCCATTGGACTATATGTTATTATTTTTTATTGCAGTCAATGGAGCTGCCCCTGCCGGCTTATAATACTATCATTTATAAATACAAACAAAAAACAAAAAAACGGAAAACAGGTCTTTTTTTGTATTCCATTTCTATTAAAAAAAACAAAACAAAAAAACAGAAAACGGGTCCTGACGTCCTTTTTTGTTTTGGTTTACTCATTTCAAAACGAATATCTGTTGCCTGCAAAGTGCACTGACCACCATTAAACATTTAACAACCACAGAACATTAATGCTGACTATTTTCTGAGTAGGACCTTATGTCAATCAGTGTAAGTCTTATAGAGCTGATTCCTCTTAGTTCAATTCATATTTGTCTTATTTCAGTTAGTGTTATGTGCCTGGGTATTTTATTTTAATTTTATTATATGCTATTTATTTTATAGACTAAATAATTATTTGATTGTGATCTTTTCAAATAACCGATTGACTTTTGGAACAATTGTTTGATTAGTAAAATGATTTATCCTTCAATCCGCTTATTAATCCGACAGGAGACCAAATGCACAAACATCAACAGGTAGACCAGCATTAATACAGTAGCAGCAGTGTTTGATTGAGTGTGTCGGCCAGCCTCTGCAGATTTGCTGCGTGGTCGGAGCTGATTTGAATTGTTAAAATGGGGTGCGGGCATATGGGCCTCCAGAAGCACATGCATATGCAACAGATGACAGTTTCATCTGTGTTGACCCAAAGTCAAGAAAATCTTCCAAAGTCAAGGCAGCCTTCACACTCAGTCACCCCTAAACTTCCTGCTCATTTGACAGCTTTAACAAAACTCCAGATGAAAACTCTACAAAAATGTCCCAGGGACCGTGGGACCATCTTAAAAAGGCCAGAGGGAATCTGATCAAACTTCCTGTATCTTTATCTGAGCATGATGTCCGTACTGTTGGCTGTAACTGACTCGCTCTGCTGTTCATTCCAGTGACGAACACACAAAGGATAAGTTGAATATGAGTAGCATTCTGATATTTTCCATCTTGTTATATGTGGCTTTCCAAGCATGGGGAAGTGATGGCTGTAATATTACCTGTCAACCCTGGTGTTTTGGTATCATTTCCCTCACTCTGAATCAAGTGCACCATGGTAGAGGGAACTGAAAGGGCTGCTGCAGAAACATTACAAATAATTTTTCCAGTAGCAGTATCCCTGTCCACAGAAAACACTGTCAGCACATTTCAATAGAGACTATTTCTCCACCAGAAAGTTCAGTAAGGTCTGTTTCAGAAGTGCACATTGCTCCTTAAATGTGCTGGGAATTTAACGTGTTAATCTTAAGTCTCACAAAAGTCATAACGGCAGTCTGGGTAGGTCGGACCTTGTGATGCATCTGTTTTTAGATGATGTACCCCCTTTGAGACATTTTTCCAGCACCCCTTGACCAGCAGTAAATTTTTGATGCAGGGAAAAGAAAATCAGTGGTTGTCAAACAACAACCTTGTTACTGAAAAACATAAATGCTACATTTGAGATAAATCCATTACTTAATTCACTGTCATCCTGCAGTGACACTAAGAGGGCATTGTAGTTGCATTAAACGGAGCCTTTTTTTTAGAAGATGCACTTACAATATAGTGAGTAACATGACCTCACACTTAACTGAGGATCTTTCTTGCAGAGATGAAACTCTTGAAACACAGCCTGTTTCTTTTTCTTTTGTTGGCTCTGTTTTTGCCTTTTTTTTCATCTGTATTGTAGCAGCATTCCAACCACATAATCCGTTAGCTGTCATTTAATACCGCAACTGGCTTCCCGTTCAAAGTGTATTGAATAAGTATTGAATATTGAATGTACTTACATTAACATTTTTATTTAATTTATCAAAGTAGAATTATTTTAGTAAAAAATGCATGACTTAAAAATATTTTTTAAATAGTGCCCCAAAGTCCCCCTAGGGGTATTCGTACCCCCATTTGAGAAACACTGTTGTAACATTTACATAACACTTAATGTAAAGCAGCACACAAGTGTTTCTAGTGTGCAACGCTTATACACCACCAACTATACCACTGATTTGAGTGAAATGTGATCATGTTTAATGGAGAAAATGTCCTCCAGCTGCCCAGGCTCAACTTTCTGTGATTTGATTGATTCTGTGAGTTTCCTGGTGGACAGTAAAGTAACTGCTGCCAAATGTACCTGCTGTAAGCTAGTTGGGATGCTGAGGGAGAGCAGCGCCGGAGTTCTGCCAGAACCAGAGCCGGGTGAGCAGACAATGTAAACAGGCTCAGCAGCTGCAATGGACATAGTTAATGACAGAGGCGAAGAGACCAAAGAGGACAGTGGGGGAAGCTAAGTAGAGGGAAGCTGTTGGAAGAGTAAATGTGGGACTGGCTTTTAGTGGTTGGTTAGAGCTTGGTGAAATAAAAGGCTGCGACAGCGCGCTGGTCTTCTTGCTGTTGGACTAGTCAGTAATATAGCTGTGTTAGCAAAGTTGTCGACATGCTAGTTTTTGATTATAAGTAATGTAAGCCTAACAAATGCACATGTACAGCTGTCCATATTTACTATAGTGGTACTGCAACTGGGGACGCCAAATTGCACAAATGTATTTGCTTTGCTTTAAGGCAGCTTTAAACACATGTCTCATTCAACTTTCTTCAACAAAAAAAACAAAAAACAATAATGCAATACCAATAAATGCAATAATCAAACCAGGATTTCCATTCCTACCAACTTGATGAAATCATGAATATCCAGCACTTCATACACAATATCTGAGCAACTAAATGAGTCCCAGCATTAACATCTTGCTATTCTAAGCTTGTTAGATTTTATCAAATAGGGAGCAGAATTCCCTGATGAATGATGAAATTGATGAGATAATTTATCAAGGGGTTCACTGATGAGAGAAGGGGTGAGTGGCCATAATACATACAGAAAACTATTATATTTTTCAACCCAATGCTGTTTGTGCCACCACTGCCTCTGAGCACTGGGAGCCAAACATGGCATCAGCACAGTGAGTCTTTCTGTAGCGGTCTATTTGAATAGAGCCACGATTGGACACCTATGTGACAAAAAAAATCATTAGTTTAACAGATAGATGAATCTAGTAATGTTGCAAATCTCAGAGACAGATACCTTTAAACCAGAGCTATCTGTATGAGTAGTTATCACCAGAGGTAAGGTTAGGGGATGGAATGGACACAGAACAGTTTAGAAAATGACATCTTAACATTATTTGCATAAGCCCTGAAATGTCCATAAAAGAAAGACGGCTCGAATCTGTACGCGTGTCGTCAGCGCTGACAGGCCTTTAGGGACGAAGACAAAACTTTGAGCCGTGAACACTCCTCCCCCTCTCCCTTTCACTTGTTGGGTCCTGAGGCGTTGACACAGCAGGATTAGTTTGATGGAACTGGTTTGACAAGCAGGAGACCATAACCTCTTTGAATAAAACACAATTCAGAATGCTCATGCTGGAAAAGAAACACTCCTCTATCTGAACCCCCAGCCCTCTCTGCTCTCTGTATTTCCACCTCAAACCCACAGGCAGGGATGGAGTGGGTGAATAAACTGACCTAGATTCACCTACAAATCTCCTTTCTTAACAAACCAGATTTTTTTTTGATAGAATAGATAAATCATTACTCCCAGGAAAGGCTTGACTCACACTAGGGCCTGACAAAAATAATACATGCTCCACCATCCACATAGTAAATAGCATTGATAAATAAATTGTAAAGGGTGAAATTTGTTTTAAAGTAGGTGTACTATATGTGTGAATGTTACATAGAAATGTGGCAAAGTAAAACGATTTTACTTTTTAATTTACATTACAAATCTTAAGAAACGGCCATATATCAGCATTTGCATATATCAGTGTTATAGTAATTGCTCAGCTTTTTTAGGCTTCTTAATGCCTGCCACCAGGTCAGGAAATCAGGAAATCAGGAAATCAGTGAAACAAGGCAATAAAACATTACCACAGAATTAACACAAAATGAAAGTTCCTTTTTGGGGTCTATCTGAAGGCTCTTTTAGTTTGATCTGAGCCATACAGTAGTGAAAGCAGCCACAGGTCAGGGCGGGAGTCTTATAAGCCTCAGGTCTGGAATTTATTTACAGATAATAGTGGATAACGGTTTGGCGTTAAGATTGGCTAGTGTGGGCCCACCTTATGTGTTTGCAAAACTGTCTTTTAAATTTAAAAATCAGTCTTTTGCAGCTGAGTATGGAATAAATAAATGTAGTGTTAATGTGTTGTTGATGTAGGTGTTCTTTGTTTTGGAAGATTGTCAGGGGGAATTTTGCACAGTGGTTTTGAGATATCCTGCTGACTAACAGACAAACACAAAGACAGGACTAAAAATAAAACCTCTTTGGTGTAACAATGCATTATGCAGGAATTTATAAATCTGGTAACAAGATTGCATATGCATATTTCTGCTTGTGTGTATACACTGGTTTTGGGATCTGCACTCATCGATCCAGTCTCACTCTACTCCCAACTCAAATGCTGCCGCTTGTTCAGTGGCCTTCCACTGCAAAATATGGTAGTGTAAAGAGTGAGAAAAGTCTGAATATGGAGGTGGTGGGGTGGATGGATGGCTCAAACAAACACAGGACTTTAACTGTAAAAGTAAGCAATTTCCTTTAAGTAATGTACGTAAGTTAACTTACATAGCACTTAAGTTATGGTACGGGTCCACAGGAGTCATTTCCATTCTTTGTCTATGTGTGCAGCTGTGCAATTCATACTAGTAGGACCATGGTGTGTTTCGAAAGACAGGGCATCACACTGGCCCTCATTTGCATGAAGTTGAGGTTCACTTTATGCAAATCAGGGGCATCAGGCACTGACTCGCCACCTCTGGAAACTCATGAAAACCATTTAAACTTAACTGTTGTGAATGAAAATGAAGACAGATTCAGCAACTACATGCCGTATTTCTTGCCTGAAAAAGACAATATTTATGGAAAACTGTTTTCCGTAATATAAAAGAAAGTTTCCAAACTAGCTGCCAAGTTGTTCCGGTTTGAAATCCTGGAGCAGAAAGCATTCAACCAATTAGGTACAGACAGGAAGTGCTTTTGTTGGTCATTATGACTACAAGCATCCAATGTTGGGAAGCAGCACAACCCCTTGTGTCCAGAAACACCCCCGTGGACATGTATCATTACATAAGGTACGTTGCATTTTATTAATGTACATAAGTTACGTCAAGCACGTAGCATAACTTACAATCTTTTCCTAAACCTAAGGAAGTCATTTTTGTGTCTAAACCTAACTGTGACTAACGGTAAGTTTTATAAAAATAACTTTTTGCCATATTTGTGGAAATGTTTACTGTGTCCTGACAGCCGTACACGAGACAAATAATCTGTGAAAAAATCATGTTCCTCTGGCTGTCAGAATGTAGTGATATAGTTCCAGCAAATATGACAAAAAGTTATTTTAATAAAAATTACCTACTGCAACTTTAACCACACAAGCTTTATTTTAAATGTCTAGCTGGACATTGCATATTTATTCTTGCTAACATAACCACACCGCCCCGCACATCCAGAAATGACGAAGGATACCTACAGTGTCATAATTTGAAGCGAAGGCAGACTGACCAAGCTGCAGTATTTGATGAGTTGGGAGTGATGTTGCATTCACATATTTGCTATGAGTTGCATGTACCTGGCCCTTGGTTTAGTACAAATAGTAAATATGCAGTCATTTACATAAAACTAAATGTTTTTTCGTTTTCTGTATTGAGTGCTTGTAGTTACCCTTCCTGTTTATTTCCCACTGCACCCCTGCCTACATACCCAGAAGCCCCTTCCTCACATCTCATAAACCTCCTGCTACCATGTGCTTTTCATATTTTTATTTACTCCCTGCTGTCAGCCGCTGTTGCACTACGGTGATGATGAAGAGCCCAGTTGAGCTGACAGTTTACCGCAGAGATAGACAGCGGAATAGAGGACATGGATCTGCCCGGCCCTTTCTCAGCCTGCATTCTGCCTGTCGCCATAATCTATACAGCTCCCTCCAGAGCGAACACACACTCCATAATGTGATTTGTCAACGTTGTACAACATAAAAGAAACCCGGGCGCTAATAGAGAGAGAAAAATCAAACGGAGAGGGGTCAGCACCACAGAGGTGTGACGGGAAATAGATATGATTGTTATGCCACAACATCTTTCTCCTCTTCCTGCAGTGCAGTCTGCTGCTCAACTGGTGACTCTGCCTCGTGTCTCTTTCAGCCATCAGTAGATGGCCAGTTAAAAGGGGAGACTTGTGTTTCGTGTTTGGTTGTTGATGATGTGTGAAGTGTTCTTGTGACTTGCATCTGTGGAGGCTGATTTGCTGTTTGAGGAATGAATCCTTTCTAGTGTTTGTCAGGAGAATTAGCACTCGCCTGCTCAAACAGGTTTCCCAGCTGTGAGTGATGGTCCTTGGGTTTTATGTGTGAGTGTGTCATTAAAGGCACCCTGTGGAGTTTTTATACATTTGCTTATTTGTTATACTGCATTCCATCATTTACAGGGAAACTACAGTTAGAGCATAAATCAAAATGAAATGTTGTTTTTTTTATTCAGAATTTGAATTGTATGTTTATTATTTATTTTTTTCTACCTCAAACTCAAATGCTTCTGAAGCTACCTTTACAGGAACATCAGTAATGAGAGGAATATCCTTTCCTCACTGAATAGATACAAAATTGAGGCAAAACAACAAAGTGCTGTGGATGGTGCCAAATCAAAGAAATATAATTAATATATCTATATATAGAAAATTCACTAAAATAACTCCAGCATGAAGCTGGATGTCAGTGACATGTTCATGGGGATTAGGGACAGACTCAGATGAACGCTTGTGAGGCTTAGGCACAGGATGATATGAAAACCTCATGTATCTTGGCCAGAATAATTGCGATAAACAATATTATCATGATAATAATGAAAATGTACTTTTAAAATGGCACTAAAACCTAATGGAATCACTTTACCTTACATATTGTTAAGAAACACATATTTATTGTATCACACATACAACCTCTTCTCCCTGTTCTTTATTTTGGATTCTGGGGATACAACAGACAGCCGAGCCTTCAGGATGGTGACAGGATCAGGATTTTGGAATGACTGGAATGTCCCTCTTGTCCCCTTGTTCAAAATAAATCAGGAAATCAATACAGGTCTGTGTGCTGAAGAGACAGACAGCTTTTACAGGTCGAGCCATGAGAGGATATTGATGATTATCACGATAATGGAAATTCACCACGATAAATGTATCTGATATTGTGATACCCAATAATACCTTATATCTGAAATGAGACCCAGCAGCCTCTTGTTCACATGAACCAATCTAACCAACCTGAACCGAGTACTAGCCAATGAGAGTCAGAGAGGGCAGGTCATGTGCACTATGCTGCCACTGGGCACTGCCAGCTACTGTTTGAGAACTGCAAAGAAGAGTTGATTTCCAGTAGTGTAACGTTAGCCAGAGGTAGCTAAATGTCAGCAAACTAAAGAAAGTTCTATGGCATCCATTCGCATTCATTCGAGTAGTTGGAGCTGATGGAAGATTGGCTGACCAATACTGTCTCCTGCCTTTCAACCATCCCATGTTGGGATGGTAATTAGAAATCTCCTTAGGAGTAGGAGTACAGTCAGTGTGTCTAGGCTACAGTAATTTGTTTATTTTCCTGCACTCAACTTTACACCGAACAACCAGAGATCAGGGAAGTCAAGGCTGATATCCAGCAGTAGAGGGAAGAGTGTTCTGCCAAGTTTAAGTGCTGCTATTTGCTAAAACTTTGAGTAAAAGTTGCATAACTTAATGTTTAAAAAAAAAAAAAAGTTTAACAAAAATGAGCCTTAATAACATGTATTCAGAGGATATTGCCTTTTTCATCAATTTATTTTACAACAAAAGTCCAATTTGTATTTTGGCACCTATACTCTATACACATTTGTTGTAATTGATGAATTATGTGTTTTTTTGTGTGTAATTTAATCAGGCTGAAGCTCAGTCACTGTGTGTTTGATTATGGGTTCCTACACATCCTGGAAAACCTGGAAATTTAGAAACAAGTATTACAGTCATGGAGTCACCTGGGAATCGATTAAATGACCAAATATACTGGAAATAATCCATGTGTCCTAGAAAATTTTGTGTACAGTTCTGTGCTGTGGCCAAATTAATGTTACAGCTGTAATCAATAGACCTTTTTTACAGCCGCCATTTTGACATGAAATAGTAGGGTAACAGGTGTTACCAGTGATACTGTTATGGTTCTGTTCCATTCAGGTCAAACAGAGTCAGGAGGAATGGTGGCTCACTGGAAAGGCTGTCCTTTGTTAAATGGATCCTTTGTTAATATCATTAGTAACACCT
>NW_023340268.1:21341304-21354705 GCF_004916995.1 Morone saxatilis
TAGGTATGTTTTCAGTAGTGTATAGTCACCTGAAAATAAGAGCTGCTGTTAATCTACAAAGGGAGCAGATCCTCTTCTATGGACCCGCCATGTTGAACCACCATGTTTCTACAGTAGCCCAGAATGGACAAAGCAAAAACTGGTCTATCATGGTTTTTTTTGTGGGTTTTGTAGACACACTACTGCCACATCCAAGTCCACATGGGCCACCAGAATCAACACATGATGTTGTTGCCTTTTAGGGGCTTTAAGTTAAGGTGCAGTTTTTCTGACTCATTAACATGAAAATCACAAAGAAAATGCATTATAGATAGCTGATAGCAGTCAGGGACCTCTTCCTGTTTAATTTCTTAAAATGAGACAAAATGGGATTTTAGGAAACCTGCTTTACTCATTGTCATCCCTCTGTTGCCAGTGCTGCCAGCCCAGTCCCCTTCCTGAACTCTGTCGTGTCTTCCCAGTGAACTGCAGGTGTAAGTAATAGCCTGCACTGGATAAACTGGATAAATATCACCCCCCCAAACCCCCCCACCCCCTTCCTACTCTTCACTCTACCTCTCCTCCTCATTTTGCTGGAACCCCCCAGGGTCTCCAGTGTCCTCTCCACTTTCCACGGCAGTGATAAGATGTCGACACGATTAAGAGCGAAAGCTAATCCGCCGCTCTGCCTCTCTCCCCTCGGCTGTACTGAATGCTCAGGCAACACAAAACACCGCGGCCGAGTCCAAAGAGCTGGACAGCCAGTCGATGGCAGGAACAGAAAGAGAGGGAGAGAGGGAGAGAGAGAGAAAGAGGAGGAGGCCAGGTGGACAAGGGGTTGGATTGTAGCTAAATAATTAATGGGCGGCACTTTCGTTTTTTAATCTGTAAATGAGAAGGCCTAAGATGGCGGGGCCTTCGCTCTGACACCCTATCCCTGGCCCATTAAGATAACAAGATGTTGGATAATGATCTCGGTTAAGGTGCAGTTTATCAGTCCAGGGGGAAGTGGCCTTGTCTCCCAGGTGGCTGGTCCCGTGTCCCCTGATGCTCCGACATTACATCTCAACATGGCCTTATCTACAGAATAGCATGGAAAGAGTTCTGGTATGAAGAGCGCTGCAGTAGTATAGTAACATATACACAATGAACTTTCAAGAAAGCACTGCTTATGGATATTCAGTGAAACCCTCTGATATACAGTAATATAATGTACAGTACATCAGTTTGATATGGTTGGATATGGAATTATATTGTCGGTTTTGGTCATAAAGATGCTGTCTTGAAGATTTATGTCACCTTTAAAAGGTGTTCTTTTAAGCTACACAAGACCATGGAAGATACTTTAAGATCTCTCTGACTGACTAGTAGATATTAATATGAAGCTAATATTGGAGCCAAGTCAAAGTGTGTAACAGACCCACCAATCCAGTAGAGGATACCGTGTCAGTCTCATGTTTTGCGTAGTAGACGTGTGTGTCAAGGTGCAGTGCCAACAGTAGCATAAAGAGCGACCACGTCCACATTTGGAGGAGGTGGAGAGGATGTATGGCTCAGACATACACAGGACTATCACTCAGTTACACTTTCAAAATAAAGCTTAATGAGGTCACAGTTTGGTTAGGTTTAGGCAAAAAAACTACTGAGGTTTAGGAAACGATTGTAAGTTGTTGGTTTCACATGAGACTCGGATTTTATTTAAAAGCGCTTTTCTAAATACTCAGACATGTACATACAAGAACATCAATCAGCAAAACAAATTATAAAACGGTACATTAAACTGGTTTAAAGTCCAGTTCAGTGTTGACTTGTCACAATGTTCTTTTCCCTGAACTTAACCAAAACTGAGACTTCACAAGGCCTTATTCTTGAAAAAGTAACCAGACGTTGCATATTTATTATTGCAAACATGACCTCAGAATGAGCATGTGTTGAAAACTTGACACCACAACGGTGGACCGGGGTGTGTATTACAGGCTTTAACGTGATGTCAGGTTGTGTATTGACACAGTTTACATTTTTTTTTCATTGGTCATGTTAATCTACTACGGATGTGTGAAAACCTCTATTATAGTATATTGTATATTGGGATATCCACAGAGTCTTTATTGTGATATAGTATATTTTCCACTAGTGGTATGCAACCTGCCTTTACTGGTACGTGGAGGAAATATATATATGGAGCGAAGCCTGCGAGCTAGTTCAGGCAGGTCAACTCAAGCTGTGCTGATATACACACGACATGATATGCTTTATTCCATAATCACTAACCAAGCGCTTCCCTTCCAACTCTGGCGGTCTATTTAAACTGCAAATTCCAGCTCTCCCTTCTGCTCTGTCAATGCCGCTGTTGCCCTACATCCGTATTGATTGCTGCTGCTGCTCTGTAAGCTATTGCTGCCTTGCTGCCGCTGGTAAGGGCCCCACCACCACCCCAGCATCCACCTGTAGGGCTCCGACTGGGGGTTAAGGTATTTGCGCATCACTTTTTCCCCAATATCTCTTGTTAAACATATCTGCGGGGAGGTGATGAGGTCGAGCCTAGACGCCCAAAATCTAAATAATGCTGTACTGCTTAATAAACATTCCAAATGTGAGTTGGCTGACTGAAATATTTTTATGAAATTAATTAATTAAAGAACATATAATAATATCAAAACACTACAAAATTTTGACCGAAACTCAAACAACTTAAACTATGAGATCACAGAAATATAATTTCAAATAAATGTCGCATTTCTTGTAATATTTTGTTTCAATATCAGTCTGCTACGTAGTCACGAACATACATCCATGATTAGTTAAATGCTAAAATGTGATGGCAAGGTAGTAAGCGGAGGTAAAATGGCTCCAAACAGGAACTATTAGTCCTGGTTCTTTCAAAAATAAATAATCTTCTTATTAGCAATAAACCTGCATCTGTAGCTGAATAGGGTCAGCCTAAACTACTGTATTTTAACATTGGTCATAAAGTTGGTACTTGGAGAGCCTGGTATTTTCTGAAATGGTACTCGGTATAAAAAGTTCGAGAATTATTTTTTCTTTTTTTTAGCAAATCCAATGGATTAAACACTTGACAAATAAAATATATCTTGATTGATGCTAAAAGCTTTTCACACACTGACCTAATGCGACCTGAAATATAGAACTTAACATCTGTTGAAAATCTTATTTTTGCTGGTCTCACCTGGCCGCAGTGACATTCAGGCCTACTGCACGACACTGCAGACTCACACCTGTGTGGTTTGGTTTGGCCAGTGCTTTGTTGCACATGTAACCGCACCCAACCACACAGGTGTTAGTCTTTGGTGAAACAGACTTTAAACGAGAGAGGTCAGTGAAATACTGTGTTCAAGCCTGGTGTTAAGTCAGTCTTTATCAGATCTTCATCATCTATCATCTTTGACAATTATGGGTTGACCAATATGGGATTTTCAATGGCGATGCCATTATTTAGAAAGCAGGGCTGCCAATGGCCGATATATAATGCTGATATAAAAGCCAAGAAAATCGATGTACAATTCTGTTCTATGCTATTGAACATTCAGCCATATGTTTACAGCAGGATGCATGAACGTTATAGTACAGCACTATTATTGTTCCAAAACAGCCACACTGACCAGGTGACTGACATGTCTGAAGACATGTTTCATTTATCTGCCATGTGGGCGCAGACATCGATTAATCGGTTGGCCAATTAATGGCATATGATTTTTGTCATTACTCACTTCTTCATGGGCTGAAACCATTTTCCAGCCTCTTATGATCACGAAATTCTTTGGTTAAACATAAATAGCTTTGCTATCCAGCTAAAACAAAGCTGATGTTCTTAGTTAAGGAAAAGTTGAGAGACAAAATTTTAAATAAAACATCGGACTTCACGGAGTCACTGTTCGTTTCCTGTTTCCAACTGAGAGTCAACGTGGATGTCTTTTTACTATCATGGCTGAGATTGTTTCCTAACTTTATCCACTTTATTGTACTGATTTTTAACAATTTAAGAAGTATGTATTTTATCATTATATATATAAATTATATAGAATTAGGACCTATTTTCTATCACGGCTTCATCTTCCACGTATTAATAGAATATACGGTTTATATAGTTTAGTGAAACATTGTGTATGAGCAGTTCTCTTGTCTCCTGTTTTTTTTATTATGCTTACTTTCTATGGCCCTATTTTATATTTCTACCTTAAGAAGGACAGATTGAAGAGTTGTGGGTTAAATGTATGTCCAAAAGCAGTTCAGTATTGGCACAATACACATTAAGCTGCTTGAATACAAGAATATTAAGATAACCCTGACTAGTTAAACTGTTGCTTTCTGCAGACAGATACCGTAGGAGCATAAATTGAGTTTAGTAGCGCTGCCCTCCTCTGCATCCTTGTGTTGGGGGTGTGATTCATTCTCAGCATGTCCCCACAGCTGAAACCTCTGATCCTATCATTTACTTAGGCCGGCAGCATCCCTCCCTCCCCTCCCGCTGCACTCTACCTAGGTAAACACCTTTGTACAACACTCAAGCTCAAGGGTGTCCTTTGGTTGCACATTTATAAGCTTCAAATGAGTAAACCCGCAGGACACGCACTGGCAAATATCAGAGCAGTCTGCAGTCTCAGGTCAACAGTTGTGTCCTGTGGCAGGGGAGAGGAATGAAAAGAGAAGAGGAAGATAAAGAGATAGAGGAAGGAGGAAAGAGAAAATACAGATGGGTGAAAAAAGAGAGGGGTTAAAGAAAAAAAATCAAGGCAAGAGAGCAGATGTGATGATTGTGTGAGTCTCCATGTCAGACACTGGTGTTTCCCCAGAGGCTTGTAGAGATGAAGTGTTCTGAGTCGCGGCATCTGTTCACTACTGCTGCTGAGAAACCACTGGAAATACACAAACACACACATTATACACACAATTACAGCCTAGATACAGTATACTAATATACAACAAGACAGTCAATGATTAAAATCTTAGGACACACTTGGATGAAGCCTGATAATGTAATTACAGTATCTCCGCTTCCACAGCGGTAAAATTTCATGGGACCTGGAGTTTGCTACGGTGTCAAGAGGTAGAGCGGGTCGTCCACTAATCGAAAGGTTGTTGGTTTGATCCCTGGCTCCTCCCGCTGCAAGATACTGAACCCCAAATTACTCCCAATGCTGTGTCATCAGTGAATGACTAAGGTGTGAATGAATGAGTTTGAGTCTGTTTGATGGGCTTTGCCATCACTGAGTGAATGTGTGTGAAAGGGCGAATGTTGCATGTAGTGTAAAAGCGCTTTGAGTGGTCGGATAACTAGGAAGGAGCTATACAAGTACAGGTCTGGCCCAGTAATAGCAACTGATGCATGGCAATTTGTCTTAGAATATAGAAAGTAGGGATAAAGAAATGCTAAATGAGAGATTGCATTGAGTTACAGAAGCTGGTGGTTACATTGGCTGGCTACATTATGACTTTGGCTCTCTATTTACTATTCTCTAAACCCCTCCCTCAAACATAAGTTAAACCTCCTTAAGTCCCGACCCTTTTGAAACCTCAGTCAACTTTCTCCTTTCCTGTTCTTCGATGTGCTATGTGCTAGGCTTGTCTATGTTAAAAAAACAAACACATTTTTAAGATACATAAATGATAAAAGTGGCATCACATTTTAAGTTAGCTAATGTTAGCAAAATGCTAGCTAAACAGCTGGGTAATCTACATACATTTTTAGCTAGATAATAAACAGCCAGAGAAATAGATAGCTAAAGATTGATTGAAAAATATGGGGGCAAAAGTTTAAGGAATAGATTAAACAGTGTGTTTATCTGCTCTAATGTAAGCTGCAAATGTTAGCGGTACTTACAAGGCCAAACAGCACATCTTTAGCTAACTAAATTAGTTTGTATGGTTACAGGTTATTTCAAAACATTGTCACTCTTGAAACTACAGCAAACATGACCCAAGATAGCCCTGAAACATTCTGTTAGCTGTTAGCTTTTGCTAGTCCATTAGTCTTTTAGCATGGATGGAATTTTCTAATGCTAACAGCATTGAAAATGACATTCAAAAAAATTGATAGCAGTGTCTTCTTGCAGAAGCAAGTGTGTTCTTCTGGATAATCCATAGACCTGCGTCCCCAGATATTTCATAAAGACAGTTTTTTTAATTAGAGAGTAGTTCCAGTGAAAACTGTTTTAAAGGTGGCCTCATTAAGCCTTGTTCCAGTTGGACCTCATTAAGCAAAACTTTACCTGAAGACCTCTCTTGGCAAAGACGTGTGTTGAACTAACTCACTGCAAAAGCTGCATTGCTGGTCATAGTGCATAAAGAAAAACTTCTGGCAAGAGTACACAATCTATAACTTTTACATGGCAGAGAGTGCTGTTTCCTTTCCCCATCAGTATATATATTTAATGTAATATATCCATAATGTGTATTCGGAAAGTTTAAATGAAGAGCATTGCAGCTCAGGCCTTGAACTGTCAACAAACCTTCCCCAAATAGCTGAAGCTCACAAAATGCTAATTTATCTTGGGAAACCTTCTGCAGTACCACACAAACTGTAGCAGCTCTAGCTCCTAGTATAACCCCCAGCGCACTGAACACTACTCATCACACACACATATATTTCCAAGGCTAAGTGACCTGCATGCTCTCAGCTTTGAATGACATAAGTACCTGAGTAGCCTTGGGTTCTGCACCCAACCTGAACACACTTATATGGCAGCTGATGGCGACGCAGGCCGCTTCCATGGTCATCCATCAGACCCCACAGGTAATGTCTACGAACACACTTGGTTTACAGCCAGGATAAAGGCCTCTATTAAGGAAATGAATAATACCAACTGAGGGGAGCTGACCTCGGACCAGTCACGTGCCATCAAGGCTGAGACACGATTGGCTGCTTTTGGTTCGTATCCGTGCTACCGAGGGGGCGGTCCGGGGGTTGACGGATGCTTGAGGCCGAGGCGAGATGGGCTACAGAGTCAGCCGTTTCAGTCCTGTGATCTAATCTGTTACCCATCATGCATCCCGCTTCACTAATGAAAAGGCAAGGTCCCATCCGTCACAGGCAGCTATGGTAAATGGAATTTTAACCCCCCCTCCCCTTATACTGAACGAAGCTCCTCAGGCACAGGCGCCTGCAAACATGTGCAAAGGGGCCCGGATGATGGACGATCATTGCAAAAGACCCCAGAGCAACGGCAAATTAATATCAAGAGGAGAAAATCAGTGAAGGCTTTCGTTTCATATAGATGCTCCTCTGCTTTCTGTCACTTTGCTCAGCAACGGACGCAGTCGAGCTTGGCTCAGCCTCTAGTTCTGAGTATCAAGACTTTCAAGGATGACCCACATTGTCTTCATTATTGCTCTCCTTAAATAAGGCAGGCCAGTGTGCATGGAACGTCACGCCCCATGGTTAAATTTGGTTTTAGATGAAGAGGGCTCAATAGGGTGATTTTTGGCATCACACAAACGTAACAGCTACAGAATGAATGCAGATTTTTGATGGAAGGTACCTTGCTAATTGAAAGGTACTCAAAAGCTTGAAATGACCTACCTTAGTCAGACAAATATTGTAAAGGCACTGAGCTAAACTTAAGCTACTTGGTGAGCAGTCCAATATACTGTAATACTAACACTGTTCCATTTCCAAGCTATGATAATTAATTTTCATACCTACCTTCATACTATAAGTTGTCCATGTCTTACCACAGCAGCCCGTGTTTAATTCCATCCCTTTGCTGGATGTCCTCAACCTATACTAAAAATTGGGTACTTTTTGGTGCATAAATGCAGGAGCTGCTTTAATGGCCGAAAGAGATTGTATCTTTAATTTTTAATCAAATGTGGGCATGGCTTGACCTGACAGTTGGATCAGGATGAAGATGATAAAGGACACATGAATCAATCAGACCTTAACAGATGAATAATTTAAGTTTTTCCTGACTCAGATCCAAGCACACACCTATGATATTGCGCTGCTAGCTACTATAACTCACAAGCTAACAGTCTATTGCGGTTTTATATGATGGGCCAGGGTTAGCTAGTTGCCCTAGATCACATGAGACCAGGCTGGGATAAACATATGTATAAGTTCAAGATAGTCAACAACAATAAATGATGTTTGGCAGGAAAGGCAAAGAGAGAGATTTTGATAAAAGAACACTTTTTGTCATAGTGTCATATTTGTCATATACCAACATTAACATTAACTGGACAACATAGGATTAGAACACTGGGTATTAAAGGCCCTATTGTACTTTAATGAGGCACACTACTGCTAATCTCTTCCAGACCCCTGAATCGCTTTCCTGCTCTCAAATAATGAATAATGAAGTGAAAATGAAATGGCAATTCAGTCTCATTATCAGGCTAGCATATCACCAAACACATTTCCATTTAATCACTTTAATTAATTGATTATTTGGAAATGTAATCAAGAAAAGTTGTTTCCTGTGGGGTCCTAGTAGGTCTGTGGGCCGGGCCTTGTTAAAAAGTTGAGCCTTTTGTTGTGCATGTCGGCTTATACATATATAGTACACATCATAACTGAGCATTTATGAAACCTATGGACATTCAGTCTTCCATTACAGTTTTTAACCAGTGTTGAAAATGGGATTATCATACATTATTTGAACTAGCAGTTAACTCTAATGATCCCTCCTCTCTTCTACTGTCACAAGTATTGATGAAGCTGTATGTTTTTATACTTATTTACTTATATCTCTTTTAATACTAAAACACTGAATGAGCCCAAGTAAGATCCATTACTTAACTGCTGCACCACTGAATTACAATGAAAGCGTTCGTTTAAAAGAAAAGTGGCTTTGGTCTTGCACAGAAGCTGAATGTCACCTTGTCAAGTTCAGACGCGGCGCTACCCGCCCACAGCTGAACCAAAGCCCGAGGTTCTTCACTCTGTGTTCCCACCAGCAGTCTGTTTCTGAGCTTAAATCCAGCATTTGAAGCTCCACGGAGCTCCCAGCAGGGACACACCGACTCTCTCCTCTCTCAGCCTTAATGGCAATGAAGAGACAAAGCATCTCGCACATTGTTACACAGACTGTTGTGACATTATGATATCCAGTGGCAGGAGAATTTCAATGGAGCTGGGTGAATGTTTTAGAAAATAGGCGGCTACAGAAGATTAGACGCAAAATGAGGTTAACGTCTGAAGAGTCTTCTTTTCATGAACCAACCCCCCTTTCTTGTCTGTGTGTCTGTCTCCTCAGGGGTTTTTCCGCCGAAGTATCCAGAAGAACATGGTGTACACGTGTCACCGGGACAAGAACTGCATTATCAACAAGGTGACGAGGAACCGCTGTCAGTACTGCCGCCTGCAGAAGTGCTTTGGAGTGGGAATGTCCAAAGAGTGTGAGTTTCAGACCCAGTTTATACAGTGTTCTCATGTGGAATTCAGTTCAGTATTGTCATGGAGGGTTTTATTGTCCACTGTACCAGGTACCAGATGGGTTATTGATGTCATTGTATTGGCATCAATACAGTTTCTGTACCAATAACACCAACAAACCAATACCCTTACCCATACCTTACTTTGGGTTATGGTTAAGGTTAGATTTGTTGGTTAGCTAATGTTAGTTAGCTAGCATTTTGCAAACATTATCTAGCTAACTTACGATATGACTAAATATATATCGCTTTTGTCTTTTAACTATCTTCAACATGTGGTTGTCAACACACTCTTTTCAACATAGACTAGCCTAGCACATAGCATATCTAAGTACAGGAAAAGACAAAATTGGCTGAGGCTTACTCAACTGTTACTGAAGCACAGAGCAAAAAGGGTGAGGCTTAGGAAGGGCCATGTTTCAGAAATTCAGATATTTGCCTACATAAGACAAAAGGGCATTTGCATACGAAGTCAATGGAAATATTAGATGTAAAGGTTGCTGGGCGCTCGGGTAACTCACCTGGTAGAGTGCCTGGTAGAGCTGGTCCTTGCTTCAGCGGCCTAGGATTCCTTATCTATAAACACCTATGTTTATACCACACATTGTGAGTTTTTGGCAAACATGCCCTGCAATCTCCTTATAAATATACAGTAGTCTTAATATTATCTATCCATTTATATAAGTGGACAGCAGAGGGCCGCAGAAACAAATGCGGCACAAATTGATGTGAAAACTTGTCTGCACAAATTTAAAATGTCTCAACTTGAGTAATTCACTTTCTGTGTGAAACACATTTAGAAAAACATTTTCTTTGTCAGGACATGCATGACAAGACAGAAACAAAGAACAAAGGAAATTAATTGTTTTAATTTCAGTTTTAGAAATATAACATAGGAGTTCCTATTCCATAAAAAAAATCTGTCTGAACTCACCTTACTGAGGGGAAGTTTGGTAAGTTTGGTAACCAGCCCTGTACCTTAAGGCAGATTTAATGTAAAATATCAGTACAGGTTTTTAAATACCATCTTTGTAGAACTCAACTTTCAGAAAACGTCTTAGTCTGGAAATGAAAGCTCACAAATCAAAGGCTGTTGGTGTGAGATATTGTGCAGTATAGAATGTACTGAGCACAATGCGGTGATGCAGCTCCCTTTGCTATAAAACCATGTCAAATGCAGGAACACTGTAGGGAAGAAATTCACCTGATATATTGATCTTCTCTTCTAAGAGTCTTACAATCCTAACACACTCAGATCATTTAGAAAGAGCAGTTAAATTAAATCTAAATCTTGTGAATTTTTTATCCATGCTACACACAACCACCAACTTTATTTAAAATCGGGTCAGTAGTTTCTCTGTATTCCTGCTGACAGACAAACAAAAATATAACCTCCTTGGTGGAGGTACACATGGAAGATTACAGTCTCATCGCTCCACACAGGTCTGATGATGTGTAAGCCATATGCTTCATGTACATCATGTATAATTCACAAAGTCTGTTCCCATTATATTTTATCGATACACCTACAACTTCCTACCTTAGCCAAGCATAAAAACTTTTTTGAGATATTTTGAATTTTGCTGCTGTGAAAAAGGGTCTATTCAGTTTAAAGTGAGATGCTTTTTTCACAGAACACGTTTTGACCATTGGCTGTTTATACATAATGGACAGAGCTTCCAGGTCTATGAATGTCAATGCGGAAGTGTCTTTACCGTGCATTCTATGTAATGGCCAGAAGGGGGCAGCTCCATTGGCTGCATAAAAAGTCAGGTAGTATGAAGTATTACATAGAAATGAGCTGAGTTCTCAGTTGATTTATGAGCTCAGGTAAACTGTTTCCTAATGCGGTTTATGGTCTCCAATCCTAGTTTCAGTCTTCTTCTCATAACAGCATGATGTTCATTTTAAAAAATGATGGTTTCCCAATTTATTGAGTAAATAGACCATAAAGCATAGGGGGGTCTTGATTTTAAGGAACGGGGCTACCTTGTGATTGAACAGGTTATTCTCAGTGGGTCTGTCCAAGCCCAACGTTACCAAAACTCAGATCAAACTCTCCTCGGTAGAGCTGGCGTCTATGCTGCAGCGGCCCACAGGTTCCAGGTCCGACCTGTGCGCCTATTGCTGCAATAATCATCCCTTCTCCTACTACACACACATAACTCCATCCCTCGCTCACCAAACCCTACATTCGCTCTCTCTCCACGACTCCAACATCACCAAGGACCCAATGCCCCCCTCAAACTCACACTCACTAACATTTATCACACGACTCAACCCCAATAAATACCCACCTTACCCACTCAAACACAATGCAACCAAAACTAACTAAACACAAAAACACTACCCCCAAAACCACCCCACACCAAAATAACCACACACACACAAACCATAATAACTAAAACAAGAATAGAGACTGGCCACCGCTAATAATGATTACTTCACCACGCCATTCATATTCATTACAACTATTCCAAAAACATGTATATCATGCCAAAGAACATTATCATTCTCTTTACCAGATTCCTACACATCCCCCACACATTCAAAACCATTGTCCTTATACACACTTCCAATGCTGCATTGAAAACAGACAATATCCAACAACTCGCCAACAAATTTCACAGACACACACTAGAAAGAAAGTGACTTCCAGTAAAATAGATGCAAAGGCAGAAACAATATTTTAGAACTATAAAAAATTCGTCATCCTCATGCCATACAATAAAAAATAAATAATTAATAGAAATAATAAGAAGGCCAACCAGAGGGAACGTGTGGAAAAGTGAACTACTTCTGCAACACCATGACGTGGACAGCAATATAGTTACCCTCCCCTGTCAATAAACAGATCATCAATAGCGAAAGATACAAACAGGCATAGCACCTCGGA
Source organism: Morone saxatilis (assembly GCF_004916995.1). Classification (NCBI taxonomy): domain Eukaryota; kingdom Metazoa; phylum Chordata; class Actinopteri; family Moronidae; genus Morone; species Morone saxatilis. The sequence continues at coordinate 21,353,570 of NW_023340268.1, forward strand.
AATTAACATCAAACCCTAGACCCACTGTCCGACCACCCTCTCCCCCCCTTGTTATCATCGTCAATGATGTAAAAGAGAGAACCATCACCCAAAATCATCTGACCTTTAACGAGAGTCGCTAAATCAACACCCATGTTTTAGTGCACCAGTGTTGATCTGCAAACTCACCCCTCGAATTCACTCAATCCCTCAAATATGTTACCATCTCAACAACAACACTGGACCAAAGTAATTTCCCAGACTCATCAGCACAACCGGCAGGGAGGGAAGATAAGACGCATCCCTCCCACCATAAACCCATGGACTGCACACCTGTATGCCATACACACCCACCACCTATCCAAATATGCTGTCCTGTTTGGTGTGATTACCACAGCTTTTCAGACACTAAACAATAATACTATAAAGGAAACCCAAGTGACTTGCCTTCACATATGCAGATACCAACACCTTCGCTCCGTAAAATGTCAATACCAAACGACAACAGTTATTGCATCACTCATCCAACAGGACTCTGCAACATTTACCAAATTCTAGCACATCGCCTCAGCAACCCTCATCTAAATAGCTCAAAGTCCAACCACTCATTATCACGACCTCCACACACATTACGCCCATCATCACGCAAACACCTTAGTCCGCATCGGATGTTGCACATGAATGATAAAGGATGATAGATAGTGTGATATGTGATGAAACAAAAAAACAAAAACAAACAAACAAAAAAAACACACCCATCCCGCCAAAAAAAAAAACACGAACATACCACCCCCCCACCAACCCACACCACAACCCAACAACCAAGACAAACCACACCAATGTCCCGTGTGCCTACTGCCCCCAACCCACACACCATCACCGGTACAACTCGGGAAACTGCGCCGAAAATATTCACTTTAACTCTCTCCTTTTCCTCTTATGCTAGTTTCACACACTCTATGCAGAGGGAGTCATGGAAAAAGATGAATGTCTTGATATCCCTCACGCCGCTAAACCACCCCACCAACCACCTGCCCATGAGGAAAACCGAAAAACTACTTCCCTTCTATAATCAATCCATATTCATAGAAGAGAGAGATGACCTCCGGCGTTTAGGTGGGTGGTCGTCTGCACAGCAAACAACAGTAAGCACAACT
>NW_023340268.1:21354737-21360378 GCF_004916995.1 Morone saxatilis
ACAACTACACTAATAGTAGTGACTGATGATGATGAACATGAAGAAGATGATGACGACAACAACAACAACGATGGGGGACAATGAGCAGGGATTATAGTAATAATAGTAGTAAAAAAATAATAATAACAATAATATCAGTGATATTAGCAATGGGAGTCAAGCAGGACCATGGCAGGAGGCTCCACCAGGATCCATGAGAACGCTGTGAGACGAGAAAGCCACAAGAACTCTGGGGAAGAATGGAAGTTAGTTGTATTTTAAAATCTTCAGACATTTCTCCAGATAGGTCTTTTTTAACTGAACTTCAGCCTATTAGTCTAGTCTAAAACGTGGCCATAACAGATCATTAATCCAATTTCTGTAATTAAACATATTGTTTTTAAAATTAAATGAATGTGTCTGACACATTTGACAGTATTTGTGGAGCATTTAGAAGCTAAAGACCAACTTGTAAACGTGTAAACCAACTTATATACTTAACAGGTCAAGGACAAGGACTCATCAGGTCGCCATAAAATGATTTCACATAAATGCTAATGTTGCTCCATGTCTGCTGGATGTGTAATTTGGCAACTGTTTGCTAAGATGTCAGCCCTGGTTCCTTTCGACAAAAAGCCATTGGGCATTTTCCATCAGATTTTGAATTGTTGCAGAAAATAATCTCTGTGGTGAACAAAGGTTTATGATACTTAGATGTTTTGTTCAGTGAGATAATCTTGACAAATAAAAAACACTTTTATTATTTTTAAGTGAAAATGCGATCGGCAGAAGTAAAAAGCTAACATTAGGCTATAAACGAACTACATCACAGTCGCATGATGAGTACAAACACCACGAGGCTGTAAAGGCAGAGTAGTGAGTAGATCATGTAGTCTCATTTAGCCTCTTGTTAGCAACCACATTTTTTAAGTTTTCAGTTTGGGTCAAAACCCTAACCATACCCCTAACTCTGGGAACCTAGGACCCTGGCAGAGCACATATGTGGAACTGGGGAACATAGGACGCTGAGAACATAGGAATGACGCCATATTGCAACCCCTAATTTAAGGATGAGTCTTTTATCCATTCGCAGACTAGGGGACCAAAGCCATTCAGATATTTCATCATCTCACTGGTACCCCCCCACCAATGCAGCCCCTTGCCCTCAAGGAAACAAACACCAGTAAAGAGTATATACATACTAGAGTATAGAGACTTGTCATGTGGAAGTCACAGGCACTACATTATGATGTGAGTCCCTGTGCTGCACGGGTTCCCTCTGCCCCTTTTGTGGGCATTAAAAAGGCATATATTTTCATGGCCTCTTGTCCGATGCATCATTTGGATGTATCTGCTCATGCTAGCAGTAATTTGCTTGGAGTGCGGTAGTAATTGATTGCCCTGCGTGTGTGTGTGGGTTGGGGGCACTTGCCACATCGCTGTCTTCCTAAATCACATCTCGTGGCTCACTAGCCTCTGTGTGGACCGCAACCCCCTCACCAGACACAGTTTGTCACCACACTACAACAAATGACATATACAAACACACAGGAACAGATTGTGGACCATCCCCCTTTCTATATCATTATTCTGCACCATCCTCCTTTCCATGGGGCAAAGTGCTTTTGAGTGTTTTTCTTATGTTGTGTGTATAGAGAGTCTTCGCCTGCCTTCACCCCACCACCATCATTGTTTATCTTGTTTCTGAAGTTACTAACAGGGACATGTTTAGATGATACTCTATAGCTGGAGTTCTTATGTAAACATTGTGACCAGGCCCTTAAAATCAGATGTTCAATGAGCACAAAGAAACTTTCAGCAGATGAATGTAAAAACATCCTTTGAGTGTCAGACTTTGCACATACAGCATTCAAACATCACATTGTAGGAATAAGAATAAACTGATTTTGGGCTGGAGGGGAACTAACTAAACAATATTACAAATGAGCTATTAAATATTTACATTGTTTTATTTACACCACACTGCTGGTATTACCCCCTTTGCACATAACTAGTGTTTTACATATTGCATTTAGCTGCATTTTCATTAAATTTAGTCAATTGAGCTCACACTTACAGTTACATGGTATAATATTTATGTATGTGTGTGAGACATTTCATGTTTGACATTTAACATATGTGCTTTTTGGACATTTCACATGTGAAATATCATATTTCACATTTAGAAACACAATTGTCACTTGTGCTATTTTGGTAAGGACAGCTATTATGTATATACTGCTTAATTATTATCACATTGGAGCACTGTCATCCCAAATCAGTTTTTTTAATAATATAGGCCGTTATTGGGGCTATACTTGTTTTGTTCATGTGCGCTGGAGAGATGTCTGGCAGGTCTCTTTTGCTCACTGTCTGCTTTATCGGCTGCTGCTATGTTCACTGATAGCAACTCTCCCATGTGGAGCAGCAGATAGAGCGAGGCCCTAGGCTCTCTCTTCTCCCTCAGTCAAACCCCTCCCACTGCCCCCGCACTGACATTATAAACCATGATGATAGACAAGGTTAGGGTCAAATATTTCATCACTGGTTTCACTTTACATCTTTGAAGATTATCATTGCCAGGTATGAAGCAGGAAATACTGTTGTCATCCAAAAACTGGTCCAGTTTGTGCCCAGGATCTCTTTCCTTTGTTCTATTTGTTTAGTAAAATGTAGTTAGTGTTTCTGAAGTTTGCTTCACCAACTGTCTGATCACAGTTGATGTACACATACTCCCATATAATGGACATGTAGGTCATAGATGTAGGTCAAAATGTATGCAGCGATTAATGTCAGCACATTACTACTGCCTCTCAGCAGTGACAGTAATCAACGTGATGCCATGGCTGACCAAAACATTCAGTCTAATTCTCTGAAAGAGAAAATTGTATTGACTCTTCTTTCATCTTGATGCAGTGAGATGATCCGATGATGTGGAGACAAAGCATGAGATGAGATGAGATACGTGGGCAGATATCCTATATGTCAAAATTAAATTAAAAATATATTCAGCATATGTGACTGATTTGGCTCTGAAACTTTGCCAAACCAATTTTGATAGGATCCAAGCAGTATGTATGATATGACATCTTTACTGAATTATGTTGATGCAGTTAATGTGCATCATTGTTGTGTGTGTTGTTGACAAAGCAGATGAGATATTTGGGGTTGACAGGGGTTAATGCCTGATTATGGGGGATAAGCACTATAATCGGTCAATAACCTTTCTGACCATCAACATTCAGAGTCTAGTCTTGGTGGTGGTGGGAAACGTTGTCGATTTGTCGTAGGATGTTAGAAGTAGCATCAGGAGCTGTAGGCAGTGTGCTACAGCTCTTTGAGTTCAAGTTATACCAAAACCTTTGGACATGTTCTTCTTACCCAAAATCAAACAAGATGATTGATATAAGTTTAATCTTATCCAGTTCAGAGATAGGTCCAGGATGTGTTTATCCTAAAGCTTTGATTGGACCCTAAAAATCAGGCCCGACCTGAGCCCAAAAAAATTTGTGCAAGTCAAAATCACGGATGCAGTTTTGGGCCTTAGCACAACCTGAACCCAAATTTCTGCTTTAAATTAAATAAATAAATAATTTTGATAAACTATATTCTGCATATATATATATATATATATATATTATATAAAACATAATATATTATATATTATATAAATAACAAATTCACTCATTAATTACAGTTGGATTCTTTATTAATAGTAGTATGTCAATTAATTAGTATTAAATATATATTTTTTAAATCTAATTCTGTCTGAGCCCCAACCTAGCCTGAGCCAGTCAGGTTTGGGCAGAGAATCGAAGCTCTAGTTTAGAGCACAAACACTAAAAAAAGAAAACTCTGTAAAAAAGTGAAAAACATGTAAGACATTCAACTGTACTGATGCCGAGAACGTCGGTGTTTGACTTTTTTTATGCTGTTATCTCGAGATAATGAGTTAATTATTAAGTTATCTTGAGAAAACAAGCAATGTTATCCCGAGATAATGAGATAATCGACCCATTATGGCGAGAAAAGATTGTTTCCTCTTATTACTTATAATGATTATCAGAGATCAGGAGTAGCAGCATGCATAGATTATATTATATGTGTATATACTATATATTAGTATTATAGATATAGATATACATTGATTTAACATAATGGACAATGCATGTAGGAATGACATGCAATGTGCCAGTTATTATTATTTGCATACTGACCAAAATGAGCCAGCAGCCAGGAAAAGTGCATGAAAAGAATCTTTGAGCTCTTGAAATCTTAATATGATATATAATGATATATTTTGTCAGTATTACATCACATTGCCAGGAAATGAATAGCTTAAATAAACTCTCAGATGTACATTTTTCAGTTCAGTTATGAATCCTCCACGACAGTCATGACAGTGATCTTAAAGGCTAAAATCAGCTGTGATCAAATTAACTAGACACTGAATTATTTCATTAGTTCGAGAAATCAACCTTTTTAAGTTAAATGAAAGCTTTGGTTAATTTTACTAGTAGAAGAGAAAAAACTTCAGCTCCCATGAAAACTTTCAAAATCATCAAAAATAAAATCCAATATTAACACAAATGTAACACACTGGAAACAAGGTGGATGAGAGCAGACTTTGCAGGCTGGAAAACCAAAACAAGGAGCTAAAAAGCTCCACAGAGCTCAGCCGACCAGTAGAGTTGAATTTCACATTCAGTCAAAATTTGTTAAAACACCACTAATAGACATATTATAATAGTTTGTAATTCAACAATGTAATTATAGTTGGCTAAAGAACGGCAAGGAAGATCCTATTTGGTTCTATGGTTCTAAGTATGGCAGGTTTTGTAACGCCTTGAAGCTCTACACAGTTATGTACGGGGACTGTATATCTGTACTAGGAATAAACCCCAACACACACTCAGCAGGTCTCCTCTCTTCCTATGTCTGTTAGTGCAATGCAGGATCATGAGCTGGCTTTACTGCGTGAATATAAAGGGATTTATTGCAAACTAGGGCAGAGGATGTGACTGTTGTGTTGTCGGCAAAAGGAAGGTCCCTTGGGTGCGTCAGCGCTGACAATGGGCCCAGCTCTTTCTCTGTAGCTCCACTCCTTATTTTAAAGGGGATTGAGTAGCTGATCAGAGACTGTGTGCTGCTTAGGTGATCATGCTGTGTGTTGAGTAATAAACCTGGTTGCTTTGTTTGAGTCTCCTGCTGTGACAGACTTCAAAGATCTGCACCTAATGAAGCAAAGGACTCTGTGGACTCCGGTCTCTCAGGGTGCACTTTACACACAACAAGCACAACAACCTGGGCTTTGCTGTAGCTCCTGCCTGTTTGGTACCGTGGGACTCTCTCCTAAGGATTTCTGCTCTGGTTAATTTGGGATTTTTTAAAATGCATTTTGAAATTTAGTGTATTATTTAGTGCAAGCCACAGTGTCTTCTTACTGCCCAGCTGTCATAATCCATATGAGAGGAGACCTAAATTGATCATTTAGATTTCCCTCAATTACTATCACACACTTACAGAGCCTTTCCACCAAATTAGCTCTGGTTCTTGATCTGGTTCGGTTCAGGATTCTTGGAACCTTAGTGCTATCTAGCAAACCAGCATGCGTTTCCACCAGTTTTGAGCGTAACCATTGTAATCAAGGGTGCATCATCAA
>NW_023340268.1:21360391-21360601 GCF_004916995.1 Morone saxatilis
AAGTAAACAGTAGTAGCAAGATGGTGCATAACAATGATTACCTGCAAGCATTTGTTCTGTTATTATAGAGGCATGGACCAACCATTAATGATAAGGAGACATTTGAACGTCCCTGATCATTTATTTTCTTTTTTATCTTCCTATGAATGATTTGGTCATTTTCTGCCGGAGTTTGAGCAATTTGGTTGCAAGTAGCTTTGTGGGCGGATC
>NW_023340268.1:21360701-21374017 GCF_004916995.1 Morone saxatilis
GGGACTTGTGTAATTGACTGAGATTGCGCGGGGGGGGGGGGTAAAAAAAAAAGAAATCCAACTGCAAATTATCTCACCCTCCTTTCTCCTCAGCTCCCCCTTTTTCTTCCCTCTCCACCCAGAGGGAAGAGCAAGACAAGTTGCTTTAATATCAGCCACCTCCACCCCCACCCAACCCCCAACATATGTGCATTGTGCAAACACACACTCTTTCTCTCTTTCACACACGCACACACAATCTCATGTCTCTGCACCTCCTCCTTCCCCATCAAATCGGACGTCAATCAGTGGAATGTGTGTCCATAGTGCTGTTGTGTCGACTGCAGCTCGTTGACTGTGATTTAAGCACGGCCTTAATGTGCTTCTCACTTAACCCCAGATCATATTTAATGATCTCTCTCTCTCTCTCTCTCTCTCTCTCTCTCTCTCTCTCTCCCTGTCTCCCTTTATCCCCCTCGCTCTCCCTCTCGGGTGGCCACACAATAGATTGTTTGCTCGTGACAATGTCCAGCAGCGACGGCGCTAACTGCCTCACAGTAACAACCTCAGGGGGATTGATGTGGTGTGGAGCAGAGGGCCGCCTCTCCACAGTCACTTCAGTGGGCTGGTTGGGGCTGCAGAGCACTTCTGTGTTCAAGCCCTCTCACACTGAAGAAGCTCCAGGGGCTGGGCTTCAACTGATGTTGAAGTTTTCCAACATATTGAGCACATATTGGATTTTTAGTAAAGGATGTCATATTAGTTGGTTGTTTTTTTCCTTTTTGTCTTCAACAGCTTCAGGGCTGTAAAACCTGTTTCACTTCCTGCACATGATCAGTAGTCTGAGCTTTGCACTCCAGTGATCATGTCCTTTGTAATTTTATGGGAATTATCATGGTTTTAAATTCAAATGAGCAAATGGATAGACTTTACAGTCAACTAAAGTGTGAAGCTAGCTTCTAGACCTGTACAATTTAACACAAATTCAACTGAATTATTAAATGTGAGAAATTAAAGGACCCATTTGTAGAATTTTGTGGCATCTAACTGAATACCGCAAAACATGAAGGGCCCTATCTAGAGCCAGTGTTTGGTTAGTCCATTCCGGGCTCCTGTGGAATCCTGTAGATTACTGCAGGAAGTTTTTGTAAAATAAGCGATACTGATACATTTTAAAGAAGATTATTTCCTGTGAATATTGATCAGAGATGGGTTTTCCTGATATTTTTAGGAACATTTTTTACAATCCAACAATGAATTTGCTTATTCTGGGTTCCAGTGTAGAGTTGTTGCAAACGGCAGTGGTTCAAGCAGAGTGCGAACATTTGGATTTTTTTTTTTTTATTTGATTGACAGCACTTGAAAACTCAACTGAGTCATGAGTGTGCAAATTGAATTTTGTATGAATCCGTATAGCCAATCACAACATATGTACTTTTCGCATTTGTGGCGCCCTCTAGTGGCAGAATATTCCAGGACTCCTCAGCATAGTTCCAACCTAGTGTCCTGGTTACAATAGTTCAAGGAAATTTTTAATTAATTTTAATTTTAAATTAATTAGTATTTATGGAAAATTAAACTTACAGACAACTAAAACTAATTTTCTCCAGATTGGCCCAGATATGCTGTGTGACCAATTTGATGCCCGTCGTTCAAAATCTACTCAGTGAGTGGAAAACAAACAGATTTGGACAAAATCCAAAATGGTGGAAAATGCGTCCAGGTGAAAATAGGGATTGCTTATATAGATAGATTTGTTTGGACACAAAGAATCCAGAAAAAAAGAGAATGCGGTTTCTGAGACTTACAGTTCAAAGCGTGGTGAGATTTCCAACCTATGTTCTGAGTTTGTTACGCTTTGTGAGACCCAGATAGATTTATGGCAGAAGAAGAATAATAAAAATGAAATAATAGATTACATAACACCCTTGTGACCAGATTTAACAGACATATTATAGTCCGTCTTTTTCTTTTTCTGTATTTTTCTGACAGCTGCAGGGTAGACATGTGTACACTGCCTCGGTTTGACTGTCAAAAGTTAAAAACTAGAATTTTCGATTGCATACTAGTTTTCTTATTTCTGTCCAGCTTCAATATTCCCTTTGTCTGAGTTTTGATATACTTAAGTTATGTAATGCTGTATTTTCCGAGAGTATTGCTTTTTCAGTTTATTTTATTATTTATCTCTTTATACAATACTTACTTTAAAATTGGAAAGACTGAGAGCAGGGTTTATTGTAATTTTCAAAAAGAAGTCAAGAAGTCAGATACAACCAAATTAGGAAAGCATTTTCTCTGTTTGTCAGTTTGAATGGGGATGCTTTGCTTTATGCTACTGACTTAATTATAGTTGTTTATGCTGAATAAAGAGCCTAAATGTCCAAAGAGTTTGTTTGGAAACAGAAAGCCTCTTTGCAGTTGTATTTATGATCTGAAAATAAAAACCTAGGCGACAGTCAATTACAGCTTTAGAAAGGCTTTTTTCTATCTCTCCTAGGCCTATGAATCATACTGTGAGCAGTCCTAACATATCACAATATCCTGTTTCTGCATGCCTGGGCCATGGCACAAACCTTTTTGATGCTGTCAAGAGCACTTTTTATATAGTTGTTTATATGCTCTAGCCCTGCTACATAATGGAAACCATCAGAGAGGCGAAGCAGTGGACTCTAAAATGAAAACAGACACTTAAAAAAGCATATATACTACCACAAAAAAGATTTTATAATTAAACAATAGTTTGCACTAGTGGCTGACTGATACATGTTCACGGAAGATATACAGTACATAAGAAACTGCAGTGAAACAACAAAGCTATATATGAGGTCATTACATAGTTTGTCCACCAGAGAGCACTGAGATGTTGGTTTTTACACTGTCAGTATATATCAACCCAACATTTAAGGGATACTTATTAAAAAATTGTTTGTTGTTGTTATTATTATTGTTGTATCGTAATTTTGACTCATGGTCCACTTACTATCCTTTTCTAGAGCAGTCTTCATCCACAGATTGTTCAGTTGTCATGGTATGAACTAACCGGTGGTAATATGTGGGGTGGGGGACATACTTACCCCCATCTTGGTTCGAGGACTGAGTTATCTCCATGACAACCGGACAAACTCCATCTGCTGAAGTGGTTGAAAGCTCTTGAAAAAGATTAGATTCAATCTGAGATTGTTTTGTTAAACTTGTATTGAAGTTCAAAAATAAACTTTTAAATTGCTCTCAAATATCAATATGAGCTTTAAAAATACAGTACCTACCGCTCTGTTTGTACTAATGTTTGTCATTTAGATGAATGACATATCAAGACAAAATTTAGCTAAACAGACATCATCCTTAAGCTTTAAGGGGCTGCAAATAAGCAAGTTGGATTTATACAGGATAAAGTGTGATAGTGCTGCAAAATGAGTCCTTAAAGCTGAAACTGAGTTAGCCTTTTAGCACTTCCGGTTCTCTCTCTTCAAAGTTTTTGAATGGGTTTTAGGTAAGATGCCTGAATCACGTTTTGTTCTACGACATAAAATACATCAGAAAATACTCCAGCTGTGAATTTTGAAGCTTTTATATGCTTTAAAACAGGCGGTTGCTAACAAATGGCTAAATGGGACTACAAAGCTTGTTGGTGACATTAAACACACAGACTGATCTACTCACTAGTCCGCCTTTACACCCTCGTTGTGTTTGTACTCGCACTCTTGCAAACTATTCTAACTCAAATTTGACAACTTGTAGATTTGAATTACAAGATTTAATTACTAATAAGTGGTGGTGGTGACGATGAAGTCATGCCACTGTGGTGCAGTTCGTTTATAGCCTATTGTTAGCTTTTAACTTAAAGCCAATCGCTTTTACGCTTCAAAAATCATAAAAGTGGTGTTCATTTGTGAGGATTATCTTGCATCATACACCTTTGTTCACCACAGAGCTTATTTTCTGCAATACTCCAAAACCCAATGGAAAAATCCCATTGGCTTTTTGTTGAAGGAACCAGGGTGATGCTAACCTCCTGGTTGGCCCACAAAAAAGACATCATCATGGAGAACTCTATCAGACGGATTCATTTTGTATGAACATTCACGGTACCCAGACAATGTATCCAAAAGACTTTGGTGATCTTCTTACTTTTTCCTCCAGCCTCCATCAGCTAAATTTTTTTACATTCCCATCAGACTCAGCTGTAGTTTGTGATTAGTGTGCATTTGCAAACGCTAACATGCTTACATGCTGAACTAAGATGTGAACATGGTAATCAGTATACCTGCTAAACATCAACATGTTGGCATTGTCAGTGTGAGCATGTTAGCATGCTGATGTTAACATGCACAAAGCACCTCTTTACACAGTGCATCCTGAACTGCTAGCATAGACTATATTATTGAAATAAATTGGAAAACATGTAGGAATAGTGTTTGGGTGGGTGTAAACATCTTGAAGGAAAAGTCAGTAAAGGTCAAAAGCTAAAAAAAACCCCCAGATGTTACAGATTTAAAGGTCAAAGCAACCACCAGTTGGTCCTGTCTTGGCTTTTCTAGTGTCCAGCCTGTACACAGAGTAGATTGTGAAGACCCTTCCCTCCTCAGTGTGTTAGTGACGGCCTATGTCAGCCCCTCCTCTGTGTGCTGTGTCCTTGCTACATGTGGAGACTCGCTCATGGAGAACAGATGGGCTATTCCATGTAAACCATCAGAAAACAAACAAATGATCATCAGATGCTCCATCCCCGCCATCAGCCAGCACACCACGGCTTTCCCTCGCTACACCCAAACAATTCCCCAACTGCTGCTCATTCTCCCCTCTGCCTCTCTGAGTCTGTCCGTCATCATATCTTCTGCTCTGATGGCCTTTTCTTTCCCTCTTTTTTCTCTTCCTCTTCTCCTCCTTCCTGTTCCCTGCCATTTCGAACTCAGAGCAGCTCTGCTCACTGTTCACTCAAAAATGTTTGTGGAAAATAAGGCCAAGCTGATATATCAGTTTGAGTAAAGAATTGGAAGAATTCCATTAGTCTTAGTTTTTACTGGAGAGTTTGGATGTGCCATGTGTCATGTTCTGACTGCTGTGCTGAGACTAAAACTCTGGGGGAAATATTTGAATATTTGCTAATTCTAGTAGAACATTGAATGCCTGAATGGAAAAGCAGCTTCTTCATTACTCCACTGCTTCACCTTTGTCATATTTTTCCCCAACATTTAGGGATTAATAGGAAAATTACTCAACAGAATAACTGATAATTAAAAAGACCACTAGATGTCCAGTCCACACTAAACATTTCCATCCACCACTTTCTTATTCCTTATCTCAGACAAACTGCTAATAATGATGGAGCTAATAAATAAAGAACATACCAAATTACTCATTATTGCATCTGTGTCCATGAAAGCGCACAAAGGCAGATAAACCAGAACCTAGCCTAGGCCCTGAAGCTTTACACAACAACCCAAGTCTAACGCAAAACCCAATGCTTTGTGGGGACCTGGCTGGTTCAGGGAAGTAGAACTCTGTCACATAATACCAACATTTCAGGTACACTCGATATTCTTTAACCACCAAATGAAGTGGTATAGATCATTTAGCTACACTAACTGTGTTTCCATCAACATATTTTGATGTGCATAGAAAAAGAGTTAATGAGCTGGAGATGGAAGTTCAGAATAAGTTCTGACGTAGTGATAATTTAAATCACAGTCAGCTGTTTCCGCTCCGACAGTCTCCTCATCGCTCCCATGGCTCTTTAATACATCCGTGATTGCTCCACACAGATCTGATGGAACCTTCCTCACATTAATACATGAACAAACATGTCAGATGTCAATGTCAGATTTACATCCTGTTTTCTGCATTGTTTTTCACTGTTTAACTGAACTAAACGATTGCGCCACCTACTGCTTATCTCGTGAACCAACTCCTAATAATTGCATAACGGTAGTGGGTATAAATTTGCAGATTTTCTCAACATTCAGTAAAATATTAAGATTTGTTAGGATGGAAACACTGCTACTGTTGGTTTGGTTGCAGTCTGATCATCTGGCTGCTTGTGTTTCTTTACTTGTTTGATGTCACTGTTTTACCAGATCTCAGCAATTAACTTGGAGTATCTACTTAACTGATAATAATAAGACAAAAATAAGTAGTAGTAAAATTGTTGAAGTGGAATTATGCTTCAAAACTAATGCTGTTGTAAGTTAGAGATCCAGAACAATAATCTGAACATATCAGAGGTGGATGACACAATCAAAAGCCATAAATCAACAAACTGATGCATCAATCTCACCTCACCTTACACATCACCTCCCATTAGAAAAACTCCCAGGATTCATGCTTCTGTTCCCTCCCCGCTCCCACAATTCCTCTCTGCTCTCACATACTTAACTTTCCTCCCTTTCATCTGTCATTCCCCTTCTCTCTTTCCTCTCTCTAGTGTCTTACAGCACTTTTACTTCCACTTTTTCCTCGTTCCGCACATTGCGATCTGCGGCTATGTCTTCATTGCTCCCTGGCTTCCACCCATCTCCGCTCCCCTCCAGTGTTTGTGTAGGTTCTGGACCGTATAGCTGTATTAATGGCACCTCTGGCTTCAAACTGCTCTGTGCTACCTGTCACAGCTCTGTTTCTGCATCCCATCATTGCCAAAGCATCCCACTGACACTGTTACGCTCATTATCGCAGGGCCCGGCCACCCGGCTCAGCTCGGCGTATTCACAACAACAATCCTGCCGGTGTTTTTGAGAGCTCAGGTCTTATGGAGCCTATTTACTGTATGTAAGTGTGACACATATAGAGCACAGTGAAGAGGGTGCACTGAGGAGATCATTAGCAGCAGTCTGTGCAATGACAAAAGTAGCTGCCTCTTTGCCTGACGCCTCACTCTCTGTTTGTGTGTGTTTGCTTGTGTGTGTGCGTTGCAGAACTCGAGTGCAGACCACCGTGTGAGGCTGGACCTGGGCCTGTGGGACAAGTTCAGCGAGCTGGCCACTAAGTGCATTATCAAGATCGTGGAATTTGCCAAACGAGTGCCTGGCTTCACGGGGCTGACCATCGCAGACCAGATCACGCTCCTGAAAGCTGCCTGCCTGGACATTCTGGTAGGTGCTTTTTTTTTGGAGGAACAAACTTGTTGTTTAAGGAATGAGACTCGCCATTCTGTTGTTAATGTTTGGAATGTGAAAGAATGTGAAAAGACACTCTGCTTATTCGTCATTCTGCACAGTAAAGCTCAAACATCACAGTGAAAAAACAAGAAGCAAAACACAGTTTTGACTGGAGAAAAGTAAAAGGAACACAAGAAAGTAAAGGGAGTAGCCGGCTGAGTAGTTGATATCTAACAATCTATAGGTACTGCAACTTATCCGAAACCTGGTTGAATGGCCTAGTTATAGCTATACATGACAATGTGCCTAGTAATTGCAACCACAAACACTGTGTGGCGGAAGGACATGTTGTTTCTCACCCAACAACAAAATTAAGTCACTCCAATGATGAGGAAAACATGTTTGTTCTAACTCTAACAGTAGTTCATGCTAGTATGTAGCATGTTTAAAGAGTACTAAACGCATAAGGCCTTTTCATACACAAATCAAATGTTTCTTTTTCACCATTTGAGGACCAGTTTGTATGATTCAGTGGCATCTAGCAGTGTAGTTACTAATTACAATATCCTCACCCTCTAGGGCTAGATTTGTTTTTACATGCACAGTTCCTAAAGGTCAAGAATGAATTTCCTTGCTCGCTTTTCTCTTGACTCTTTGACACAAGCTCAATCGGTTACACATGATGACGTCAATTTCTGCCCCAATCGATGTCCAAATTAAAAACTGAATATCTGTAATTTGCCAACGTCTGATAGATCAATGATCCTGTTATCTGTGGCATGCATCTTCTCTAGACAAATCAAAATGGGCTAGTAAAGAATACAGCTGGCTTCGTTTTTAATGTTCACAAAGTACTTTTTGACAGTAAATTTGAGACACTAATATGGCTCTGCTATTTGTACTGTGTTTGATAGGTACAGTATGTCCACTTGAGCGCACGTCTATGCAAATGTCCCCTTCCAAAATGTTCCAATCATTTGGAAACCAAAAATCTATACATAGGCCAACATATCTTGGGATATTAGATTCTGTATATAAATGTGTTTGCATAGTGCACAGTGCTCCAGTCTCTGTGCTGCCTTTTAATGTGCATTAGTCATCATACTGTGAACCAGTTTCCCTTTAAAAGAGTAAGATACACAGTTTAGATGTTTCTTCAGTAGAGTCTAAACTCTCTAAAATATTTAGTAATGAGCTAAAAACCTTCCCAGAACTATTCACAGCACTTACATAACACAGTTATATAAACATAGCTCTTCATCAGATAGGGAGTTGTCTACTTCAGTGTATTCTCTTTTGCTAATTTCCCTGTTGTTCCTCAGTGTGTAAAAATCCATTCATTCGTTTAGGCTGTGCAGTCGATCGATAGCCTCGGGTCTCCTGGGGACCGGTGGGTTTAACCTCAAGCCCAGCTCCCATCAGACCAATCCTCAAACCTTATTGGATGACCTACTCAGCTGGCCAATGGGAGTCTGGAAGATCAGATTAATTGATCGCGCCAGTCGATTTTGATTCTTCATGTGGAGTAGCTGTCTGTAGCGGAGATTAGATTACGCACACAGAGACATCTTTCAGCCTCTAATCTTTTTTGGGGACGGTCGTCTGTTTTTTTGAATATCAGGCAGTCGCTGGCTCTAAGTTTGTTAATGATGCCGTGTGTTCTTCATGGAGCACAGATGTGGAAATGTCTGCATGCAGAGTCGGACGGCTGAATGTTTGTTATTTAGGAGTTGTTAAGTGGAGCAATGTACTGTACTAATGTAGCCGCAGTAATGAGATGGAAAAAGGCAAATGGCTGTCTCTCTTCCTCTTCTGTCTCTCTCATGCATGCTTGGCTGTTGTGGGTTTCGGGGGGGGGGATGATCTGATTAGCATTCATTGCTCAGAGGGAGAGGAAGGAAGAGAAAGTGGGAAGAAAGTGATGGCTTGTTATGTGTCATATGGTCATAATTTGTAAACTGGACTACATTTCAACTCTCAGTAGTACTAGTAATATTAAGAGGCTATTAGTAGTATGAGTAGTTTTAGTGTTATTATACTGTCAAGGATCTCAATAGAGAGTGTCAGGCTCAATTCTGGAAAAGAATACAGTAGTTCTTGTTACTTTTAAGAAAAGTACACTGAATGCAAAATTTCTGAGAAATACATTTCCTTACACTTGCAGAGACTTAAATAAGAAGATATATGTCACCCAATGTATGTCTCTATGCTGAATATGAAGCTAGAGCAAGTAGACATTAGCTTTAAGCTTAGTCATAGAAGGTTAGGAGCAGGGGGAGCATCGCAGCATTGTGTGTCGTTAGGGCTGTGTATTGGCAAGAATCTGGCAGATACGAGTTATAGTATCACAATACGTTGTATTAGTGCAATACTGGTGGAGCGAGTGGGTCGTATACTATTGCAATTTTTAAAAAGAATCAATTTGTGTCATGTATAAAAGAACACACCACATTATGATAAAAATCTGAGCTGACTTTTTTATGCACCCGCCCCGCCTCCGGCGCTCCTGCAGGTTTGTTATTTTTTCACAGTAGCTGTAACATCAAAGCCCTCAGTTTACGTTTACCACACTGCTGTCTCTGGGGTTGCAATACAAAAACAGACTATAAACATGTTTATTTCTGCTGTTAAGTTGGACAGGTCGAGGAACTGCAGCTTTTGGTACTTATGTTGGCTTCATTTACAGAGGTTGCTGCTTGGTACAATGTACCTTGGTACTTGGTATGAGAGTGGTTTCAAACATGAAGCAAAAAATGCTGAACTATTCCCTTAATTCAGAATAGTATCATTCAATTTCAATATCTGCTTGGTGATATTTCATAATATGAAATATAACAAAATGAGCAAATACATAACCTTGATTGTAATTAAGTTTTAATTGTGATTACATTAAGTACCTTTCACAGTGTGTTAAAGTCTTGGTACCCTTTCCTATAAGTCACCCTAATTAAAGTTTTGTAAGTTAAACAAATGGCTTTATTAATGGTTAAATAATTTATTATTGCTTTATAGGTCATTTATAAGCCATCAATAAGAACACCTTTAGAGGTGCCAGGTTTGGCAATACCCCTCATTAATGGTATATAACTGGCTAATAAAGCATTAATAAACCATGTTAAGCCTTTATTTGCGACTAATACAAACTTTATAGAGTACCTTATTTGCATGTGGTCCACAAGTAGTAATAAAACCTGCCCTGACTGTTTCTCACAATTTGACACAGACTTTAGGTTAAATATATGATGGAGCTAGCAGCAGCAGCAGCAGGCCACTTGTTAGTGTGTAGAACCAGTCCGCATAGTAGAGACACCTTCTCTCCTTGACTTTGCAAACAGCTGTCTTATATCTGGGCATTACCCCTCAGACGGCTAGAGTTTTCTTTTGTCTTGTTCTCTTTGCCCCCTCATGAGGAGCAATAACTTCGGTATAATGTCACCACAGAAACCGACTGATTCTCACCCCATGCTTTGACAGACAGTGAGGTTAGCTAACTGCATGTGCGTACTGTGGCTCATTATTATTATGTAGCTTATTGAGGAAAGTCAAGGTGCACATGAACGACGCGCCCACAGTCCTCCCCCAGTGCCTGATGATGTCACCTCCATGCTATCAGCCTTTAATCACCATACAGACACATGGTGAGGCCGGTTTTGATTTTGTTTCTCTCACAGACTTTCAGTTGCATGACCACACATCCATGATTATGTAACTGACAAAAATAGAAGCATGACTAATTTTCACTGTGGTGATTATGCAACTTTTGAGTCTCTACAAGTTTCCATACTTCAGTGTAAGGGATGGAAATCATCTCTGCTTGGAAGTTTGGAAAGCACATTCAGAAAACTAAAGACTGTAGTGTGCTTCTTAAAAACTGAGTCTGTTTCCGGTTAGATTGAGTCAGTTTGATTCCAATTGGGGACCTTTGTTGCATAATTTCCTGTCTCTGTCTTTACTACTTGAACACATAAAAAAAGGAACTAATGACTTTTTTAATGGTTATTAAATCACCTTGACAGTGATTTGTTGCAGGGTGTCCATTAATACCTGACGTAGGACACCTAGTAAGTAGTTCTAGTGTAACTGTCTGGTCACCGTTCTAAATGAATGTGCTGAAATGAACTGAATGAAAACAAAATCTAAATATCTCACTAATATATCTTACAACACTCAACTCAACTCAACTTTATTTATAGAGTTCCTTACATAAAAACATGCAGCCCAAAGTCCTTCACATAACAAAATGAGTGTAGTCCTTTAGTGGCTCATCCTTTGTACACCACAGGTAAGTAGGTAGGTAGGTGTAACACAGAAGCCCCTCACTGACCCCCTGAGCTTACTGGTACTTTGTATAAGAGTATAAGAGAATCTTGCTAGCATAACGTTAGCTCTCAGTCTCATAGCTGAGCCAAAGCGCGCTATAAACAGAGGGAACTATCTCCCCTTGCCATGTCAGATCTATGGTCAATCCTATTTACTGGATTAGTGTACAATGTTTCCATTGCATTAGATCCTTATGGGGATGGTAATGATCATCCAATGGGCTACACCAATGGGCTGCAGGTCGGACAGTTCTGGCCTCTACGCCATCCATTGATTCCTGATATTGGACACCTGGTCGGGCATCATCACTTACTTATAACTGTTATAACAAACATGAATATTATCTAAAATTATTTTTTACAACCTGACAACCCAAGTGTTTATTGGCTTATAAGTATTAGTAAATTGTACATTAATCAGTCCCTCCAGGATTTCACTGGCTTTTTTGGGAAGTTCATGGGTTTTGGTTGAATTTGCATTAATTGTTGCATTCCTGGTGGGATTAATTAACCATTAATAAAGCCATTGGTTAGGGTGCTTTTTTGCAGAAAATATTAAATACTCCATGTTGTCTGGCAGTGGTACACAGCAAAAGTGCCCTCTAGGTTGATAATCCTAACCCTGAATAAACTGTTTTACCATAAATGCATCACAACTTTCTGTGCACTGTTGCCCTGGCCCTCAAACAGTCTGAGTCCGCCACTGGAGTCTGGTATATATGCCCCTACAGGACATGCAAAATGACAGATAAAGTGGTACAGGATGCAGGATGATCCGCATTTTGAGGGAATGCAAAACTTATGATTAATGCATGAAGATGCATATTTATGTGAAGTAAAAAATGGAAATCATACACAGACACAACCTGGATTAGTTTGCTGCACATGCAGTATTTGTGTTTTCTGTGTGTGTGTGTTTTTTTACCTGCTTCAGTTTCGGTGGCCTTTGTATTGACCAAGTCATACTTGTCAGATGTGACAGAGCAGTGAAGTGAACTCCCAGGGACACAGAGGTGAGAAGTTGAAGGCCGGCTGTGATGACTTTCTGGCTCTTGCTCAGCCATCAACATCCGCTCACCAGCACATTTCTGTGGTGAAGGGCGTAGATATTGTGCACAATAGCTGGGTGCGGGAGTGTCAGAGGAAAGATCAAACACTGTGTGTGTATATATATGTGTGTGTGTGGCTGTGTGTGTGTGTGTGTGTGTGTCTAAACGAAGGCCTGGCCAGCCGGTGCGAGTCACCGCCAGTAGCCATGTTTTATTCTGTTTCATGTTGCAGACACGCCTGCCACTCACTGTCAGAGCCAGCCCACTCAAATAGCTTCA
The DNA here is from genome assembly GCF_004916995.1 of Morone saxatilis. Lineage (NCBI taxonomy): Eukaryota > Metazoa > Chordata > Actinopteri > Moronidae > Morone > Morone saxatilis. The sequence goes on from NW_023340268.1 coordinate 21,373,419, forward strand.
AAGGCTACTGTAGGCTTCACATCCACCATCAGATGCTTCATTAGGTGTACATACACACATACACACACACATGCAGTGCAGCAGGGAGACCCAAAGGTTATTCTATTTGAGTGTGTTGAAGGTCATTGTTGTGCTTGTTGTCTCTGTGGCTCTTTATGGGAAACTTGTTAGACCTGGCCCAGACTTCTGACACAGACTATCAGTCTCACTGATATCTGAAACTCTGAAAATGAGAATAAGACAACATGTGCGTTGGTTACACCTGGTAGGTTATTCTGATTAAAGGCATGTTTCACCAAACTTACACACACAAACATGTGTCCTCACTTCTAAGGCTGCATTAATTGATTATTTTGGCAACTTAGGGGAGCTGAAAACACATTACCTGATATATTGTCACCATAAAGTTGTTAAATGTTCCACTATGTTCTGTCTGCCAAGCAGGTAAACCAGATGTAAAACCAAAAAAATGAGCTAAAAGGAGCTAAAAAGCTCTGCAAAGTTGAGGGAACTGCAGAATTGAAAACACAAGCAGCAACTTTCACATTACACAGTTATTTTCATTCTTTTTTAATACATAAAGTTCAGCTTTAAATGAA
>NW_023340268.1:21374057-21374197 GCF_004916995.1 Morone saxatilis
AACATTTTCAACATTGCAAGCACCACAAACAGGTGATGAAAGCAAAATCTGAATGAACTGAACCTATGAAATAAAAAGTATTAGCAGTTTTAGATACCATAATACATTCTTTTTTGTTATTATATAATATTTATATATAT
>NW_023340268.1:21374297-21379357 GCF_004916995.1 Morone saxatilis
CTGATCCTGATCTGCAGAGATATTTGAGCCACAGACAGACAGACAGACACACACACACACACAGACAGACAGAGATTTCTTGCTTTATAGATAGATGCTCAGTGGTCCTACCATTTGCATTGAGCGAGAGATCACCTTAATTCATATAAAAGAAAAATCATTAGGCTATAATCACAAACTCACTACAGGGTTATTAAATATTGAAGTTAAGTAAAAAAAAATATCTACAAAGGAAGAGAGAAGAATAAACTAAATATTTCCCAGCTATAAGGACACACCCCAGCGCTGTCAGCAAGTGGAGCCATTCAGCAAGTGGAGCCATGCAGCATGCACAGGGCAGGAAAAACACTAAATCAAGCAAGAAAGTCACCAATTTAGCAACACTGCCTCTACACTACATTTCAGATAAACATTTTAAATGTTCAACAAAAACAACTAACAATATATATTTTTTCCTTTTCAGTATCTAATCATTTTGTGACTCTTCAGATTTAGCTTGTGACCCTTTGGGAAGTCCCAATCCCCAGGTTAGGAAACACTCTTATGAAGTATCAGATATCTGCAGCTGCAGCCAAGAAACGTCAATGCACAATCCCACAACACTCCTGCCAGATGAATATGTCAAGTGATTACATCATATGTTTAGAATAAATTCTAATTTTAAAGATAGAAACAGACTTGACAGCGTAGTCGTGGAGTACATCAAGTGGAATGAATAAACTGATCCACTCCACATTAAAACCATGCTCGACTGCACCCCATTCAACATAGTCAGCCCGTATTGATTCCTCCAGTTAAATATTGAGTGGAGCTACAGCCCAGTTTGGGATGAAAGTAAGCCAGCCTCTGCGGGAGTCTGAAACCAGGTCAACCACAGGTTGCTATCAGTGAGGCAGCACAATCCTGACTGCCAAACATGGGGGTGGCGGGGGGGGGGAATGACGTGCAGGTATGTCACAGCAGCGTCAGTTAGCTGAGTGGATTGTTTGAACTGCCCTCTCAGAGGAAATAAGCCCACTCTGGTTGTTCTCCACCAATATACCCCAGGCAAGATTGATTCTCTCATGTCAGGCTACACACACATTAAAACACTAGTCTCTGTCCTCTTCCCCCTTACACACACACACACACACACAAAGTTTTACTGTACATCCACCAAAAGTTACTCAGCTTCAGTTGTCATTACCGCTGCACCTGTGCTCAGGCTCCATCGCTGCTGGGATTTCATCCAACAATCAGGTTCAAGTTCAGGTTCAATATATATATATATATATATCTCAATCCCCAGAGCCTTGACAAATATTACAGGCTCTTGCATAATCCGTGGACAGTGCGAGAACACCTCTGATTGCATCTGTAATCACACACCATAACAGCAGGTCCAGCACCTGCTGATTTCAGTGCACACACTGTCACCTTGTGGCCTGATGGTGTGGTGCATGTGTGTGTGCACATACAACTGTCATCTTCAGTGTGTTACATGACATTTTCAAAACAGACCAATTCATGTATAATATCTAAAACATTATTATACTAATATAAAACATATTTAAAGATACTAGTTTATATCTACCGTGGTTTACCTTGTTTAAAGATCCCCTCCAGATATGTATCAGGACTTATATAGCCTACACATCTGCATGGAACAATAATGTTTGTCTGATATGTTTTTTTCCATCTGGGCATCGGTTCTATCAGTTATGATCACATGCAGTCAGACAGGACAGGCTGCAAACATGTTGACAGTTTTCCAGATTAGCTAGAACTGTACCAGGAGGTAAAACCAAAAGTATCATCCAGTTGAGTCTGACTAACCTTGAGGAGCTTTTAAAACCTGCCCGATCGTCTGACGGCTCATGTTTCTTTCCCCGTTGGAAGGACCTTCAGCACTTTAGATCTCAGCAATTACACTGCCTTAACCAATATAAGCATGTCAGTGCTACAATAAAACCCAAGTTGTAATAAAGCATTGTTTTCCTTAATATAGAAGGGGAAATCTGTACAGCCTTAGTTTAAAGTAATAGTACTAAGAAAGTCACTATATTATTGCAAGGACAGCTTGAAGATGTAATATTACCTCTCGGGTTGGAAGAATGCACAAGTTTAAAATGCTATATCCAACACTGGTTAGCTAGGGTTGTGTAATGATGAAGAAATTATAATGCAACAAAAATAGAAATTAAGGTCCACATTAAGATAAGATAAGATAAGATGTTCCTTTATTGATCCCCCTTAGGAGAAATACAAAATTGACACAGCAGCATGGGGCAATGTAGTGCAAAAGAGAGTACAGAAGTTAAAGTACAACATGATATCACAAAATAAAATATTACAAAATATAATAGGAAATATAAGACTATAAACGAGTATATATATGTATATATAACGTAAATACACTATACATATTCAAGTAGTACATAATGAACCCAAATAAAACCCAAAACATGATGAATGCACAAGGACTGTGGAGCCTACTAAAAGGTCCATGTTTCAATGGGGGATTTTGAGCCAGCGTGTCTATTTAGAGAGCATTGACCACTGAGTCATCCTAATAATCATTGCAAAGGGCTCTCAGAATAGATGGCTGTGGCTTTGGCTTTGAATACCACGTCTGCTGATTGGGTTTGATGCGTTCAGTTTGCTTCCCTGCTGTTTGAGACTTTAAAAACTCAGTTATCAGAGCTTAACACGGCAACTCAAAAAAAAAAAGGATTCAAATGAGTTTTCCGCTCAAGTTATCTAATTGTTACCATCTCTGCAAAATCTCCTCGGCAGCAAATGAGTTGACATAATGAGATAAAGTCTTTCTTCTTAATCAAACCAGGCTTCATGCTGTGATACATGTATTAGCCTCTAGCTGGTCTCAATCAGATAAAGCCAAGGCATGGATTTGTCATTGTTGAGCCTCAAGTCTGACTGGATTCGTGTGTATGTGTTTCAGATCGTCAGGATCTGGAGGAGCCCTCCAAGGTGGACCAGCTCCAGGAGCCGCTCCTGGAGGCTCTGAAGATCTATGTGAGGAAGCGTCGGCCCAGCAAACCGCACATGTTCCCCAAAACCCTGATGAAGATCACAGACCTGCGCAGCATCAGCGCTAAAGGTAGGAATGATATCGGCTTACAGTTGACATAAAGGGGATCACAGTCAAAAATTACAATAGAATGGGGTCATTCTAGGTCTGCCACAGGTCTTAGTATGCCTCAATCAAACTCGGTTGTACAACTACAGAAAGTGTTTAACACAAAGGCGTGTGGGAGAGGTCTGCTCTGTCTTTGTAATCTTGAGATAACGTGTACAAACAAAGTCAATGACCTTTTCAGAAAGGAGTTCAAATGCTGCTGATTTTTTTAATGCTTCTGGACACAATCACTGCTAACCCTGCGTGGCAGATGGACTCACAAGGTCACATGAGAGTCTTGACTGGCTTCAATCTATGCCTATGTGGTCCATACAGTGGACCAATGAGCATCCTTTGAGGAAGTACTGGCAGCTACGGTGGTGGACGCTAGGTGTGGCACAGCAAAAAGACAACAATGGCGGCTACAAGAGGTTAGCGTAGATGCTGCTAGCATCAGTTCTATCAGAACTGGAGAGTAAGAAGAGCAAAGAACAGCATGATGGCGTTTTTGGTCTTCTCCCAACTGGCTTCAGTAAGAGTTTGACTACATGATATGGTTCATTGATCTGATTGGTCAAAGTTTATTTGTAATAGACGCCGATAGACAGATGGTTCATCCAATCACTTCTAGAGTACTTTTTGAAAGTGTCTGCCCTTTTCCAAACAGTTTCCAATTAAGACTTCCCAGATGGTTCTGTGCAACAAATCATTGTTGGACACATTTGTGGCCACAGATCACTCATTACTTATAGTGTTGTGAAGTCTGAAATCCTATTTTCATTTTTCTTTTAATGAAATCTTCCAAACTATTTGTAATGTCACAAGTCATGCTCATAGGCCCAGGCGGGGGCCAGTCCAGTGGACTGGAGGGACTTTAGGGAACAGTAGAGAACTCCTGAGAAGCAACACACAGTCAACACATTAATTTGCTTTTTAAACTTCTTTGAACTGGCTTCCTATACAACTCTATTGATTTGACTTTCTGTTGCTAACTTTTAATGCACATTCTGGACTGGCTCATAGTGCTGAGCCGTTAACCCCCTTATGAGCCTGAGTGTACTTTAAGATCCTCAAAGGCCATCCTGCCCCTACGCAGACCTGGGCCCCTTGACTTTGGAATGACCTGCCTGAAGAAGTTATTGTAGACATATACTTTCCCCGAACCCCTTTGTATCTCTCTTTAAATCCCATCTTTTAAACTTGTTGCATAGGTTTATCTGGTTGCATTACCAGCTTATGTTCTTCCTGATGCTTTTACTGTTTGTACTGGTTTTATTTGTCTCCTAATCCCTTGTTTTCTTTAAAAAGTATCATTTGTTCAAGGTTTTACCCTTTGATTTTATTTTCTCTTCTTATTTAGTGTCCTTTAAAGCAGCTAAAAATGTTTTTAAAATGCACCATATAAATTAAATTAGGTACACACAGTGAATGTAAAGGTTCCTGCAGCTGAAAGGTCTTTTATTGTTATTTTACTCAATATGTCTGAGCAGAGAAGTCATGTTGAGTTTACTAAAATAAAAATAATCCTAACAGAATGTCCACTTACTAGACTTTTTTTGATCTTTCGACCACATCCCAGGGTTTTCATCAGTGGATAGAGTTAGCTTGTGAAATAAGTATGAAACTTTGATGACCTTTAAGTGGCTGTATATCATTGTGTCATCCATTATGATGAAGAACATGACACATGGTTGAAAGCCCAGAGGAAAAAATCTAGAAAGTGGTTTTGGTTTCATGTTATGTTTTCTGCTATTTCCAGGGTTAAGAATAAACTGTCCTGCTCCTTTGTTAATCTTTTAATTTTTTTCTTATAGGAGCAGAGCGGGTCATATCTCTGAAGATGGAGATCCCGGGTTCCATGCCACCGCTCATCCAGGAGATGCTGGAGAACTCAGAGGGCCAAGATGGCCAGAGCAGTGGCAGCAGCAGCAACAGCAGCAGC
>NW_023340268.1:21379457-21385803 GCF_004916995.1 Morone saxatilis
AGCAGCAGCAGCAGCAGCACCACTTCAGCTGAGGCGGGGGCCAGTCCCAGCAGTAAGGGCAGCCCCAATGAGGATGCCGCTGCCGTCGAGTCACCGGAGCCCTTGGACACCGAAGGGGCTACAGCCACAACACCCAGCGATGAGCCCTAGGAGGCACCTGTAGGTGCCGCCAAAACTCTCTCTGACATTCCTTTGCACAAAAAAGGAAGAGCTGGGCAAGGCACCAACCCCCTCTTACCCCCTCTTACCCCCTCTACCCCAACTCCTTTGCTTGGTATTACGTTATCTTTATATCCTCGTCCTATTTTCTCCCTCTATTCCCCTAAATTCCCTCCTTAAAAAGAAATCGTCAACACGGAGGCCTCAAAGGATCAGTGCTTTGTGTATAATTCTGAATTGAGCTCTTATTTGGCGTGGTGTCTCTGGGACAGGGACTGTGACAGGAAGGGCGTGGCCCTCTTAAACCGCCAGAGATGATACTCCTCAGGTCTCCTGTGTAAATTCTTATCTGCATGACGGGAGTTTAATAAGTGGTTTTACTTCTCTCTCTCTCTCTCTCTCTCTCTCTCTCTGTCTCTGTCCTCATCTCTTCATAACTCGTATTGTTGGCATATGTACATTGTACATACCATTGTATGGTTAGATCTCTGTTTCTATGATGAATTTTGTGGTGCTTTTTTCATTGTCTTAAATATTATCTTTGAGGCGATACATCAAGGTTTAAAGGGGGACTAATTGTAAGTCCTTCAAAAAGTTATCTAGAATGTTATTGCATATAGACATTATGGAAGCCTAATATTTTATATTTGTTCCTATATTTAAAACTGTTTTTGTCTGTTTTTATAACACTTCTTCGTTCATGTCTCTACATGAATGAGTGTACATCCACGCCGCCAGAATGCAAAGCTTCTCTCCATATCGACAGCCGAGTCTGTTCAACTGTTCCCTCAAAGGAGGGGAGCACAACAGCAGAAGCCTTTGATACACTCTCATCAGACTGACTGCGTCTGTTTAACTCTGTCTTGACATGAACCACCGAGAGCCGACGTGCAAGATTAGATTTCGAATAAGCCGGTCTATGAAATCAACTCATTTGGTGGCCGTATCTCCTTAGTAAATCAGTTTACCTCACTGTCAAAACAAATCGGGAAAATGAGGTAGCTGATGGATGCCAGAGATTTTTCTGTAGCAGGCTGTGATCACATAGGTCGCTTTTTGTATCCATTTCCCTATTACCCTGTGCTTCAACTGGACCATGATTCAACTTAAACTGTGTTGCACTTTATTATAAACATCTGGTCAGTTGAGAAGTTTAACAAGTTCAAGTTCAAGTCAGTGTTTCCCCTTAAAAATCAGTTTCCAAAAGTTTTTTTTTTTTTTACTGGTGTAACCACAAGTGTCCACTGATTCTATGAGGAAGATGTCTGGCTTCACCATTAGTCTGCTTGCTATTTATTAATCGAATTTCCACCACATGATTTCCTTCTTCAGTGGAAAAAGTACTAAAAAGGTGTCATTGCCAGGGAAACAAATTTGGAATACACATGTTGGCACAACAACAGTGAAACTGAGATGAAAATAAATCCTCAAAACGGACGTCATGGATCCGCATTCTCTCTGGCATGTTGCCCTCTTGTTTGCAAGCACAGCCAGCATCCATCTCCTCTTTCCTGGAGTAAAGTGAGTCTGTGGAACTTTTGCTGCACTGAACGGCAGTCCAAGAGGCAAATAGGCAAGGGGTCATTCCTATGTTCCCAGGGTCCTATTTTCCTGAGTTCTGGGGTTAGGGGTTTAGAGAGCTTCAGGCCCTTAGCTCCCATAGGGGATAATTGTAAATATTTTTTGTTCTGAGCTCTACTTTGGTGACAATGACAGAAGACTGATCAAAATCATGGCTAAAACTACCCAAAAAAAGACGCATATTGTGATCAATAGTAGTTTTTATGTAGCCCTTTTGTTATTTTGGTAACATGTAGCACTCCTTTTACCCTTTAAATTCTTTGTTTCTGTGTTTGAGTGTTCAGTCTGATCACAGCCTATGGCAGTTTTGACTTTTGTCTGAATGTCAGCCTAATGAGTGTGTATCTACCGCTAACAACATGTACTACCAACCGGGCTCTAAAAACGCACATGGGCTCTGTTATGGCCTTATGAACAGAGCTCCTCAACCCGCTTTTCTCTCCTTTTTCAGAAGTGTCTTGTTAGAACTGGTGAAACACGGGGGCAATGCAATCCTTAAAACACACTGATGACCGGACCATGTGGGTCGGGACGATTGTACACTAATGTAGAAAGCACACGGTGGGGTGGAATCCACGAATCCTCTCCGAACGTTCGCCTTGCTCTTCAGACTTGACGATGTAAGCTACATTTAATGATGCAAAAGGAGATTCCAGATGACCTTTCAACCCCCCTGCGAAGTGCAGTGGAGTAAAGCTTCTCTTTGGGCAGTAGATCCAACTGAGCTCTTAATCTCATTGGCGAGGGAAGTAGGCGGTGTGTCTTACATCAGATGAGGTGGTCCTGCTGAAATTAAAAGATGATCTGAGAAAGCTGCTTTTCTCCACAGCCGAGGTCACACGTGATACTAAACAATAAGAAATAAAGTCCATTATATCCTCTTATAGGACCCAGATCCCTCACTACCCCGCTGTCCCTGCTGGCTGAATAACAGCTCCATTCACATCCACTGGTATCAAGTGGTTGCTCACTTACAGCACAGAGTACAAACTAACTGAAGCACTTAAATGTTGAACCTTTGAAATGTAGCTGTATTACTGAAACTGGACAATATGACAATAACAGCAGAACCTCCACGACCAAAAGAGGGGGCCAAGGTTTAGCTTCAAAGAAATTAAGCACAAAAGTTATACGTTACAGGGATTATTAATATCAAACAAAGGAAATTCTTTCACGCTTCTGGAATCATTTCAGAAATGATGGTCTGCAGCACTCTAAATGTCTGTCTTAGTTTAAACATAAAATTAGCAAGTCTTCACAAAAGTGGTGGTTTATAAGCAGATATCTGTGCCAGCGTATTGAATTTGGTTCTTCTGAATTTGTGTTTTCTCTTTTCAAGCTGTGTATTAAGTTTTATTTGATAAAAAATTAATTTGCCCTGACTGGGCATAACAGTATTGAAGCCGGATTTAATTAAATCCAAGTTCAGGTTTTGGTGCTACAGTGCACTGAACTGATGACTGAAGTTTGCTTAGTTGTCATGGAACTAAAGATGTGATTCAAAAGGAATACTTAGACAAGAAATGCACTTGTTTGCTAGAGCTAGGAGTTAGCAAGGCTAACTGTTTCCAAAGAGAAAGACAAAAGAATGACTAGTTCAAAAATGTGTTCATGATTGGTCTTAGAAACAGTAGTTTATGATGATGATACTCAGTTTCTGACAAACGCAAATTTAAAACCTGATTCAAAACCAAAATTTGTCACAGTTTTTTGGCACAGATATCTTCCCATACAGGTAGCCCTGAACGCCTCACAATGTTTGCAGAGATTTAAATTGTAGATGAAACTGAAGCGGTGACTAGATGAGTCACTCAGCTTCTTAAATTTGATCCAAAAGAGGAAAGTAAGACAACCCTTTAGGGCAGTGAAGGGTTCTGGGTCTCAGCAGCACATAATAAAAACCCATCTGCATTCCATCCCTGCTCAGAAAAACATATCATAAGGGAAACCAGAGCTCTTTCAGTTTTTATTTTTTTGAATGTGAATTATGTCATGGAGTCTGTCAGAATGATATGCAGTGTTAAGGAATACTTACTTCTATCTCAATGTAACATAGGAAATGCTCTCCCTTGGTTCTCTCTCTGTCTTGCTCTCCTGGTGAGAGATGAAGGGAGGCATCTTGGTGTTTTTCCTTCTTTTTTTTTTTTTTTTTGAAGCTGGAAAACCTTCACAGCCGAAGAATGTCCACATCCAACCCTGAAGCGTCAGACCAGCCCTCAGGCGACTGACCGCGGCAGGGACTGTTATCAGTTCCTTTAGGACACAACTTCACAATGCTGAATTACTCTTATTCGTTTCTGTTGAATGTTGTACCGACGTAACTGTAATACTCTACTATCTAGCTCACTGCAGAGATGTTATATAAATGGTGTGTGCTTTGCATTCCAATTGGCAGCTCTGTGGAAAAGACGCTCTGTTTTTTGTCCTTGGGAACATCAACTCACATTCAAGTGTAAAAAAAAAAAGGAGGAACTGGAACTTGGTGGGCTGATCTGGCCATCCAGATCATACTCCACACACACACACACACACACACACACACACACACACGCATATATATATTATTTGGGACAATGAGAAAGAAAAGCCCACAAACGAAAAAGAAATGGACGACCAAGTCACCTCAGCATCTGATATCGTCGATATGTTCTGTTCCTGTTCCATGTCAAACAACAGAGCTGCTTCCCCCTTCCTCAGCCAGGAAGCCAATTTGCTGTCGTCAATCAATCAAACCCAATCAATCGACAGCTATTTGGTTAACAGGTCAACTAATAAACTAGGGTTCGACCGATATGAGGTCCAATCAAACCAATCACTGATCCTGAGCCAATATTTAGTCCTGGGGGGGAAAAAAATCAATCTTCGGATACTCGAACAATGATGGGATTTGCAACAACATTATTGTAGCTTTAAAGTGTTGTTACATTGGCCACATTTGACCAATTATTTACAGGAATAAAACAATAGCCTAAAACAAAAATCAAAGTTGAAAAAGAGAGTCAAAAAAGAGTCAATCAAAAGAGTTGTGGGTGAATTTTCTTTTTAGATTTTGGTTTTGCCTCACAATTACACCAAAACAGAAAAACCGCCATTGACGCCATGTTGGTAGAGCAGGAAGAATGATAAAGATATTCTGTTATTCTGACTTGTTACATTATTCCAAGATGGCAACCTCTTTGCTAGCCTTGTAGTCGCAGCATATAAGCTTTTTATCTCGTTATATATTTTTCGTTGTTGCCATGAGCAATGTTTACACTCGTTTCACCAATTATCAGAAATTCCAGATACCTGAACAATATGACATGAACGCAATTTTAGCTTACTTGCTAACTCGACTAATCAAAAAACACCATATATAGCAGTACAGGTCTAAAAACTCAATATCATCCCCACATATCGGTCTAACTCTAGATAAAACACCTATAGGAGCCAGAAAACATGACTGTGAACCTCAATATCAATCATTAACAGTAGCTCTGTTGTTGTCCGTCCTGAAGGTATTCTTGGTAGACATCCCAAACTGTCCACAGTCGCCTTTTTTCCATCGGTATCAGAGAACCCCACCACCTATCATATGCAGTGTTGTATAGTCGTGTTAATATGAGACATGATGGTTATGTCTTACTGGGCATGAGGGTGGAAGGGGCGGGGGTTGTTGTGGATTTATCCCATCAGCCCCTGCTGCCAGCCCATAGGGTGAAGTCAACCTCAGGAGCTGCTCTGAGGTCTGAGATTCAATCTGTTTCAGCTCTCCATTTTAAATATTGTCTTTGTTTGTATATTAACATATGCTTTTTATGTTCATATACTGTTTAACTTTACCATGAACTGTCCTGGCAAAGTAATAAAATATATTTATTTTAAAATACTTGTTTGTGCATCAATAATAAGCCCAACATAACCTTATTAGAGAGTGATATGAATCTTGACATAGCTATAGTGAATGTTCATATGTTGTAAATCAGTGATTTCCAACCTGTGGGTCAGGACCCCCACTAGGAGTCGCCAAAACTTCATGGGTGGTTGCAAGGTCTTCTTGATCTTAAGGTGTGTAAGAAAACTTAAAAAATATACACAGTAGGCTGATATCTCAGCATTTGGTTCACTTTTGTGTCAAAAGACAAGGAAACACTGAATTTGTCTGTTGAAAAAAAAAAGATATACATAATACAGAGAATTGGATAAAAAGTGCCCTAAACAGAAAATAATCAGCTGAAAATTAATATGAATTTCCATAAAATATGTCACTGAGTCAGGGGTCCACAGTTTACTCAGTGATAGAAAAGGGGTCCTTAAGTAAAAGGTTGGGAACCACTGTTCTAAATTGCATTCAGATAGGGAGACTGGATTTGAGGTTTCTAGCTTCATTAAACCAGACTGTAGGATCTGTGTCTACAATATCTGTATCCAAATAAGTCTAGTAGCTGTCGCTTTTGTGCTTCGGGTCACTTTTTATACAGGTAGGAACCTTTATTCCATCATCAGGTTGCCCCAATAAGTCCATTAAGACGCTCCAATTGAGTCAAAACGCTGCAGCACGAGTACTGACAGGAACTAGGAAAAGAGATCACATCTCTTCTGTTCTAGCTTCTCTGCACTGGCTCCC
>NW_023340268.1:21385903-21392099 GCF_004916995.1 Morone saxatilis
TTGTTGCTACTGTTGTTGCTGTGGGTCTGTCTGTCTGTCTGTCTGTCTGTCTCTCTCTCTCTCTCGTCGCGTTGTACTGGTGAAGTGTTGGCCACTCGGACATTTATGGACAATGTTAGAGACATGTAACACACTGAAGACTGTTACTGGGGAGAAATAAATATTGGGAAAGCAGAAGTAGGACTGTACGACGTGGTGCTACAGCTAGCGCGTCAATCATTAGGGTTAAGTTCAGGTTGTTGTTTTAACTACAAAAAAAACTGAGTAATGACGCTGAAAGAACTTTCTCGGGCACGGAGCGAGTTTTAGGACACGCTACAACATCCAGCTATCGGCGAGAGGACGGCAATGTCTGCCAGAGGTTGGGAGGTGTTTGAGCACATTTCATCCGCCGCTGAATCAGCGCGAGGACAGCAGGAGCCCCTCTTCAAACCGTGTCACGTGGGATCATCAGGCGCCCAATTTGAGGGATGTGTATCTACGTTATAATAATGACATTCATGTTGGTGTGCACAGTGTCATTGAGGTCGGTTGACTTTGGGGGGAAAGGGCACAATTACCTATTTTGTGGAGAGTAACAGATAGGTAATGTAACTAGTAGTGTAACTATTTACTGTTGGCAGAGAGTCATAAGTAAAGTAATATTACTTTTGAAGAGTGAGTAATAAATTACTTTTTCCTCAAATAAGTTTTTTTATATTTTCAATCACATACAGCTGTCAAAGAGTCACTTTTCAGTGCAGTAGAAAACAATAATGCACTAAAAGGACATCTATCAAAAGAAAAAAAAAACACGTTGATCACCAAATATTTAAATATGTACAAACAAATACTAAAAGTATGTGAAATAAAATAATATTCCAAACCCAGTACAGGTACAATCAGGTAATTCAAATGTACATACTATCAGAACCATTACTCCAGAGTAGCAGCAAACACCAACCTCTCAGCATGTGCAGAGAGAGCTCCCCATATCCTGCTATATTTGGCAGTGAGCCCTTATAATATAATATATAATATATATAATAAATAAATCAGGTATCATATTATGATACCTGATTTATTTATTTTTTTACAGTTTAACAAAGTAAAAGATGTCTGTGATCCATTAGGAGTGAGACGTGGTTCAGGAGATTTCCACCTGGCGAACAAGATAACTAATGCTACATGCCTTATATTTAGGGAGCTGTAAAGTAAGAGGTGGAAGTCCCAACAATGCTGAAATTGCTGCCGGCTCAACTCGAGTCCTAGTACAATCAGAAATTGAATTCAAAATTCAAATCCAATAGGTGTGTAAGGAAGGACCGGACCCAAACACATGTACACAAGCCTGACTTTAGTGAAGTGTGAACGATGGAGGATTTTGCACTGGGTCAGACCAATACAGATTGATGAAGAGTGAACGAATGACATAAATCAAAATCAACTAGCCTGCTAATATTTCAAAGGACTGGCCAAAGTACATTTGTGGTGGCCTGAATGTAAAAGTATTTAAAAACAAGTAGATGAATGTGATTTATGATCTATATCTCAATATGCACATTTTCTCTAAAATAACCGGAAATGTTCAAATAGGGCAAACATATGATGGCCTTTATAGGAGACGATGCACTGCAACGTTGCATATCTGTATCCTGATGGATCCTATTGGATCTCAGCTCAACAAGGCTAGTGCATGGACCTCCCTTTTCTCTCTGTCCATACAGATGGACTGGTTTTTCACAGATAATGCTTCTTCCAAGCTGTTACATAATCCAGTTATACATTTTATGTAAATCAAGGTTTATAAAAGCTACTTGTGGTGTCAAAGCCTGTGAGGCCAGTGAAGTTCACAATATCATCTCATTTTTAATTTCTTTCTAAAGTCTGGTTTCTGTTTTTAATAACCAATATGTTTTAATTTATAATAACTGATAAATACAAATGCAGATCCCACTGTTCTGGTTGCATTAAAAATTATTTTTTTAAGTCAGACTGTATTATTCATGGTGGTATGTTCTTCATACAATGACAGTTTTCCTAAATGTATTTTATTTTTATTTTAAAGAAATGCTAATACTACCTTGCTCCCAGTATCACAATGTATCGTAATATACTGAATTGGCTACTGTAGAGGTCTAAGCCTTCTACTCCTGACTGACAAATCATCTTAGCCCCCCCAACCAAAATAACAGTGTTCTTTGATGGTCCTGCACCCACTATGTAGTTTCTGACAAAGCTACACAGTGCAGCCTTGTTCCCACTGCACTTCAGCTATTCTTCTGTGGTTATTACACATTTGCTCTTCCTGTAATAACATGTAGGTCTCAACTCGAACCGTGCCTCTTCCTTTCATCAAGTCTTTTGGTCATAACTGTCACACTATAGCCATACAGCTGAAGTTCTCCCTTCCTGTTAACCTGAGTTGTCACGTCTGAGTAAATGAGACCCTGCAGAAGAACCTTTCATTATTTTATTATTCAGTATGCCGTTGATAGTGTGGCTCTCCTGCAGGGTGTCCTCGACTCAGACATTCAACATCAGTGTGAGATGACAGCATTTGGAGGAAGACTGCAGCCTTTACAGGAAAGGAGGGCTTTAACTGTGTAGTCTGACATATCCGACCATTCCCCATCAATCAAAAATAAAATCTCCACATTTATAAACGCTACACCCGATTGACGATTTAAAATGGCATCTGTAATGTGTGATCACTGGAGCCCTGTATCATATGGAGGCTAAGGGGAAATAATCCTGTGTAGATGAGTTACTCAGTGCACTGGGGCTCGTTTTAGTCCATAGCAGTTTTATATGCTCGCATTAGACCATTCATATTTTTATAATTCAGACACTTTTTGCATAGTGTTTAAGCGACAAATTCAAATGATTGGATTTATCGCCCCAGCTCTACTTATAAGGAAACAAAGAGGCACAGTGTATGTCCAAAGACACTTTGGATGAGGCCAGAAGGAGAGATTAGTCCCAGTCTGAGCTATTTCACAAAAACGTGGAGTTCAGTTGTGATTGTCCACCCGCATGCCAAGCCCTCACAGGCTGTGACGCCACAAGGAGCTTTTACAAAGCTTGATTCCCAAGACCTGTCTAACCTTGGATTATGGTGCCGTTTCTGCTCCTGAAGAACGGCACAAATTCTACTGTTGTAAAGTAAAAGGCTGATCTGTCATTGGAGCATAATGTACCTTTGCTTAGAGTCTACTAACATTATCTGTCTATAGAGTGGTAAACATTTACTCTATTTTCAATATAACAGATTGTTACTCTTCAGACCATGCTGGCTCTGAGATTGACCCCTCACTGATGTACAGGAAATGCATCACAATAAGGAAGTAATTTTTCCATGTCACCTTTAGCTACATAACCATTTGTTGAATATTAGTTCTTCTGTGTAATACTGCTCACTCATGAAAGAATCAGGCCATCAAAAAAAATTGACATTTCATTGTTTACTTTTAACTTCATGTTCAAAAAGTTACATAGTATTTTAACAATTAAAATGTGCTAAAGCACAGCGTTCTAAACTTCTAAAAGCCGCTTCGGACAAATACAGAACATTTCAATGAGCATTAAAAAAAGAAACCTGTATATGTATAATAAAAAGTGTAAAACACCTACACATTAAAAATCATTGAACATCACCATTAATGAAAATAAAATGAAACAGGAAATGTACAAAAGTCTGTGGGAACACAGAAGTAGGGGAGAAAACTTCCATACAAGCGGAGTGTGTTAGAACGTGACCAAAGGTTGCTTTAATCGAACATGTCGTCGTCGTCGTCATCTTCTTCCTCGTTGTCCGACTCGTCAAAGTACTTCACCTCTTTCTTGGCCCTACCCGGCCTGTCGCGGGACTGGGCGTGCATCGCACTGTTACTGTCTTCGTCCTCGTCATCCGATGGAGGTTTCTGAGTTTTCTGAGGTTTCTGCACAGGAAGACAGTCAAATACTTTATTATAGATACTGAGAAACATAGGTTGTTGTCAAAGAGACAGTTTTGCAGTGTTAGACGAAGCATTAAGATCATTTTAGTAGAAGTATCAAGGTGGGGCTAGTTTAACTGTTTAATAGTGTTGGGTCATCTAGAACAGTGGTTGCCAACCTGAGAGTCACAAGGCCTTCTTGATTTTAAGACATGCTAGAAAACTAAAATATACAAGTAGGCCTAAAAGTAAACTGTCTAATAGAACGATGGCCAAGTGTCAGGGACAGGAACATTTTTGTCCAAAAAAAAATTGAATGTGTCAAAAAAAAAGCTTAGTAAGTGTCTATGGTTGTTGATACAGAGAATTGTATAAAACCCTAAAACAAAGCCTAAACACTGAGTTCACTGTTGGGGTTCATTGTGCAGCAATATCCATAAAATGTGTGACTAAAGCCGGGATCATCTGTTCACTAAATTATAGAAAACGGGTCCTTTTAATGAAAGAGGTTGGGAACCATTGATCTAGAACATACAATATTTTGTAAGATCATCATATGTATATATAATATATGTTTTTTGTGTAAAATCTTCATCTGAAGGTGAATTGGGTCTAAAGCCAATCAATGACTGCTTGGAGTATTCTTGCCTTTTAGGCCTCGCCACATTCCGAACCCTTACTGACGGCCGACCGTCGGCTGAAAAGCAGTCAAGGGGCTGATACAGTCGGCTCCCGTCTCCTGCGGTCGGTCAAACAAATGCCTCCGAACCACACGCAAGACCGACGCCGACTGGCGCAGTACAAGATATTTGCTCGTGCGCAAGCTCGTAATACGTCCCTCAGGACCCATATAAGGCAAGACATACGACAGCATAAGATGTACATCTCATTATATCGTTTTTGTGTTCTTCAAGAACAGGCGACAGACAGGACATACCACCAAAAACAGAATAAGAAAATAATACAACACATATTATATATAAGAGATAAAAGACGGCTGTCAGATCATGAGATAGGGTCCATAAATAGAGATAAGAGAAAGAGGATAACTTCCATGGGCACAAGAGCCGAGCCCTGTTGTGATATCTCAGTCATTCATGTTTTTTCGCACATGACTCCCATGTAGACAAGGGATAAGTAAGGGGGATAGTCCATATGTCATCACAGATAAGCATCTATAAGATCGTTAATTCTGTGGAAAGTAGACACTGGTAATAACTGAATCAGGGGCACTGTACTCAGGAGAAAATAAATGAATTGCAGTGTAAAACCTCTACTTAGTTAGTATAATCAATGAATAGGAATATACACATAAAACGGTGATTGGCTGTATAGTATCTAAGCGGATCAAATAGAAACACTTCCGGTTTTCTCAAATGCACTCGCATAAGATACTAGAGCATTACAATGGCTCCCATCGTTAGCAGCCACTGTCGACATGTAGAGGGCTCTGCGCAGTACATGAGCACTCAGAGTTCCCATAGTTGCTGGTATTATGGTCAATCTTATATGTAGAATGACGCGTCCACTTGGTCCGATCAATGTCATACAAATTGTGTGAGCAATCGAAATTCAGAGTCGCACAGAAGATATGCTTGGGATAGTATTAGAGTAATACAGAGCTGGTTAGAGCCACGCTCGTGCACTGATGTGGAAGAGGTGTGTTTACTCGCTCTCCCGAGGGACTCATCTTCAGAACACCGAAACGATCCTACAGAGTGCTGTGCAGCCATATAAGTCTCAGGTTCGCAGGTTAGGACAGTGACTGCGGTTAAAGTGATAGTGTTTCCAAAACCGTATACCATACTGTTCCAACGTAAATACGCTCTCCATTATACAAAATTTTTTTTATTTGTGATCAACTTAACTATCCACTAAAAGAAAGACAACTAGAGAACTAAGATCTGCCTGGAACAAACCAGATAATGATTGAGGCCATGATTTATTTTGCGCCTTCCTGCATTTGGTTTTTGCAATATATAGCATATGCGTAGGAACTTCCCGTTACTGTGTTAACGTATTGTTATGTCTTGTGTACAGGATAATAACTGCAGGAAGCCGACAAAGGACGTAAGAGGCCGAATGAAAATGGGGTTATTGTATTAAATAAAACGGTGTGTCCAATAATTGCATTAAGAGTTATGCCTTGTAAGAATCTGGCTGAAGATACGCAATTATAAACTCACAAACTAACCATTATAGCAACACTGCAAGATTTGTTTCCTGGTCCTTGAATGAAAAGCAGAGCGAGATCATGAAGATAAGACCATGTTCCTGAC
>NW_023340268.1:21392124-21413222 GCF_004916995.1 Morone saxatilis
GATCCCAGAGGCTTAAATTCAGACTCAACCTGTATGAGCTGAAGGAGGGTCGCCAGATCAAGCCCAAGACCTTCATGAGCATGGTGTCCAACCTGTTGTATGAAAGGAGGTGAGTGCATTGAACCCACGTCCAACTTAAAAGCTGCAGACAGAAGACATGCTTTAGGCGTATAGACACATAGAAGGCGATCTGGCTGATATGTGATCCTCTCATTAGGTTTGGGCCGTACTACATTGAGCCTGTGATCGCCGGACTAGATCCCAAAACCTTAGAGCCATTCATCTGCTCCTTGGATTTGATTGGCTGCCCCATGGTGACGGAGGACTTTGTTGTGAGCGGCACCTGTTCAGAGCAGATGTACGGCATGTGTGAATCTTTGTGGGAGCCGGACATGGTAAGTAGTGTGTGAAGTTTGAGGTCACTCTCACACCTGGTTGCTGAATGCTAAACAGCCAGCTTATTTGTGTGCAAATAGTATTCCCCTAAGGATGCCACAGGATAATGAGCTTCTTGTGTATGTACAGTCATTGTTACTATTAACTTCCTTATGTGGAAAATGGTCAGATCTAAGTTTTGGGGCAGAGAACTACAAGATTAAAATAATGGTTAATTTCTGCAGCCAATAACTGACAGTTTCAACACAGCACTAAAGAAGGATCAAATTCTGCCACTTTGTAATTTGGGATATTTGTTGTTTATGCCATAGAGCCACATGCGGCTCGTCAAGCTTTAATTGGTGGCTCGCATGGTAGCTTATAACAATATGGTAACACAGCCAATACATTTTTTCAAATGTGCTACATAAATATACAGTGAACACTGCACTACAAAAACGCAAACATCTGCATTATACTTTCCTTTCACCGTATTAATTATGGTGTTTCCGCTAAAGGGGCCACTGTCAACACCTGGCAACGCAGCCTGGTTAACTGTTGTTTACACTTGACTGCAAGTGCAGGCTTGCAGCCCGTTCCGTTCCGCCAGTGTTAGATGCAGGCACAAAATGGATCGATTTCTAATTAAAAATGGGCAAAAACCAGACGGACAGACACACAGCGTTGTAACGAATAGTGAGGAAAAAGATTCTGAGGAAGCGGCAAACGAAAATCAACATGAAGACGCCGGAGAGGGACGAGAGGGCAAACGTCAGGTGTTCCCAGTAAAAAACGAAAGGTAGGAGGCATACAAGCATGAGCACAGGAATTTTCAAGAGAAGTGATAGACGAATTCTTTATTTGTTTCTCTTCATGGCATGAACCCTCTGTGGCTTAATATGCAAAAAAAAAAAAAAAAAAAAAAAAAGCGCGGCTGTTTCAAACAAAGCAACTTGGAGCGTCATTTCAAAAACAGTGCATCAAAATTTCAATGAAAGTTATCCGCCTGGGCAGTGAACTCAGAAAGAAGAAAAGAGCCTCCCGCTCATCCCAGAATTAGGTAAAATATGCTTAATTGAAAATGGTATTAGGCTGTGTTGTTTCTTTTTTTGTGGGATGTCCAATTTATATGTAGAAATGCACATTTGCAAAGGTGAGTTGGTATGTTGTCGTAAAAATGGCTCTCCCCTTAATTTTGCTCTGCCAATGCGGCTCTTGTGAAAAAAATAGTGAGGATCACTGAACTAGTTGGACCCTTCTAAAAAGCCAGTGGCAAACTACTTATAATAACTTCAGGGTCACGACAGAAAAACCCATAAAGTTAAGAAATAATATTTCCACACATGCATTATAGATACACTAACCGTATATGCACAGGCACCAAAACATTTCATACCTAAAAACGGTACATGCTGAGGTTCAAATCCAAGAAATTCTGCATTGTGGTAACTTAATATATACTGTATGTATTCTTTTCTGGGAATTGCTGGGTGTCTGTAACTCAATTTTATAAGGGGAGTACGGTCTAGACTCTAGATCTGCTCTATATGAAAAGTGTCCTGAGATGACCTCTGTTATGATTTGGTGCTTTAAAAAGAGAAAAGAATATGCTCTGTACAGACCTTCAGTGGAGCTGGGTCTGGAGTAGTTCTGTTCAGCACTCAGGAGATGAAATGGCCTTAAACTGGCTCTTTCAATACTTTTACTAACTAATGGAAAATATACTTCAATGGATGTACTGTATAAGAAGGCCATCCACTGGCAGCAATGGTTTAACCAACCTGTAATGCTAGTGGTTTCTGGCAAAGATCTTTACTCTTGTTTTAGCAGATAAAGCAGATTATTTGAAATCTGTATTTCTAAGACATGCGGTACTTGTTGTCAAGCCAATGTAAATATGCCACAGAGAGCATAATAATGTACACGGAGCAGAGGGAGTTTCTGTTAAACCTCTCTCCCATTGCTGATGTTCTCAGTAGCAGCTTATAAATTTGACATGTCAAACACCAACACTGCATCTATTAAACACAGGAAGACACTCACTCTGCCTGCAGGTTTTGCCACTTTCTTCATTGGACTGTAATCCTCTTCAGAGCCAGAGCCCTTCCTCTTCCTCCCCCTGCCTTTACCTGCACACAGTTCATCAGAACAGAAGGTTACCCAAGCATTCACCATCAGCAGCAGTGTGAAACTTATTTATTTATTTATTCATGAAAGCACAGTCTGTGCTGTACCTTTAAGAGCTGGTGCTGGCTTCTTGGACCCGGTGTCAGAGTCAGAGTCCCAGATGGATTTATCTGGTTTCTTTGCTTTTGGTGCTGGTGGCTTCTTGGGTTTGGGAGCTGCATCAGAGGGCTTCTTAGCTGCTGTAGATCACAGAAACATCATGAAATAGTGCGTACACATAGTGACTTATCCAGCACAATCACTCTTGTTGGAAGTAATAATAGGCTTTGAGTCACACAATGTCCTTATAATATTCATTATTCGACTTAATGAGCTCCACTTTAAATGTCATTGAATTCATGAACAAATCAGTAATCCCCTCTCCCATGTGTTATGATGCTGCTCCCTCTAGGGGACGTAGTGAGTCACTACCTTTCTTTGCTGGCGATAGTTTGTCAAATGCAGAGCTGCTGGAGTACGTGGAGAACACCGGGCCGTTATCGTCACTGTCAGACTTGGACCCATCTACAAAGCAAACACAGGCCAAAGATCAGCAGCTGCTCTTTTTGTACTGATTACTGTCGCACAGACATTTCTGACTGGATTAACATTTTGTAAACCATAAAATTCATATTTTGCACATTTCATCCCGACCCACAATCCTCTGCAGACTTCATGTAAATATGGAGCTTTTCATAATATTTTTTAATATTGTGTATGAAACACAGTACTTACTTCACATCTTGTCTTTGTTGTATACACCTAAGCGTTTACATACTTGTTGTTATCCTATGTGACAGTTGACATTCTTATGATTGTGTCCTGTACAAACTGATCAGTACTGTTACTTTTATCAGAATCAGAAATACTTTAATAATCCCAGGGGGAAATAACTTAAATTAAGTTACTTAAAAACTTATGGATCACAGTGAGCTTATTTTATTAGCCATCAATAAATATTAGTCCTGCAGTACAGGATGGGAATAAAAAAAAACATCTTTTTTCTAATGTATATTTGTCATTTGGAATTAAAGTTATTGTCACTGCAATACCTTAGTGTCACTGTAAATCAAGAGTAAAGTAATACATGTGAATACACTTTCTCGATACCCTTTATAGATAAAATGAGCAGAGATGGGAATGTTTTGGCTAATACAGTTAAATACTGAAAAATCTACATACTTCACATTGATGCAAAAAGTTGCAATTATGTCCACAATGGCCTAACACAACCAGTGATACAAAATGGATAGATAACAGGTATAGAGCAGCAACAATTAAAACAATTCATCAGCACAAATTTTGATAACTGATTGTTTGAAGAGAAAATGCCAAAACACTCTTGGACCACACCACGCAAAAAAGCAGATGAATCAATGTTATCAAAATCCTCATATCACAAAACCCTACATTGCAGTATATAGCAGCAGATACATGGAACTGCAGCTTGTACTCACCACTGTCATTGCTTTTTTCAGAGAAGGCTGACTTGGACGAGAAGATGCTGGTTGTCTCTTTCTTTTTAGCTACAGGTGCAGACCTTCAAAGGGCAGAAACAACATTTTATTAGATAGCAGACAGTAGAGAGAGTGCAGGAAACGAGGAGGGAGACGAAGCACTGGCATGCAACCACATCCCTTGTTAGATTTGACTCGAGACGTTATGCCTACGTGGTAAGTGTCTTAGACCCCTGAACACCTGCTCTGTCATTGTCCCTTTATACATATAGCAACCATTCCTACAAACATTCTATTTCAGCGTGTTCAGACGAGCTTCTGACTGCGCTTTAAACCTTACATTGGCTTTTGTTTAGGGGGAGAGTAGGAGACTTCGTCATCGTCCTCATCATCATTATGATCGTTGTAGTGCCCCTTGGTCTCAGAGGAAGTGAAGTCATCTTTAAAAGACCTCACTGGAGAAGAAGCAACATCATCATCGCCATTCTCCTCTTCATCAGCCTCCTCCTCTGAGAAGTCAAACGTGTATTTTGGCTTGGCAGCTGGAAGACAGAAGCAGAGTGTGTCAAACCAAATTATCATTGCTGTGGATTCT
Source organism: Morone saxatilis (assembly GCF_004916995.1). Taxonomy (NCBI): domain Eukaryota; kingdom Metazoa; phylum Chordata; class Actinopteri; family Moronidae; genus Morone; species Morone saxatilis. The sequence continues at coordinate 21,396,718 of NW_023340268.1, forward strand.
GGTGCCTTGTACAATAATTATTCGTGTTGCGGCTGGGTTGCATCAGACTGCGCCCTCAGACAGTTGAAGCCGACAGAGGCTAATCACACTGAGGAAACGTAGACACAGTTCACAACTTATTTTTGGCACTAGGCCACTTCAAGTGGATTGAAATGAAATGTTACCAGTTAGCCTGTAACCAGCTACCTGATGCTGACGGTGGCTCGTATCAAACAACTTGTACATATTAAAAGACAAAGGCTGAAAAAGACACAGTGGATGCTGCAACAGTATAACAAGCTACAAATAAAAGGAACATTTAAGTATCAAAAGACTGATGCTCAATTCATTTATTCTAATTCTTTGAAAGCTCTGTTCCGATAAGTATAGGGAACAGATCCAGACCCTTTAAAGGATGAGTTTGTATTTTTTAAGGCTGTCTTAATCCAACAATCACATACCATATGAATGTTGAAAGTGTTATTAGTCACTGGAATGATTTCTCCAGTCTAGGGCTGGGTGTAAGCATTCACAATATGACAATTAAATGATTATCCTGGCCAAAATAATTGCAATTCCACGTGGCTCACTCAGGCTTTGTCTCACTCACCTTGTTAGTAGATACATTCACAAGATTTGTTGACTGGAGGGAAACTATAGAATATCACTGGATTTAGCCAATAAGATAAATAAACTATAGTGGTGCTAGTGATTACTACTATTCATACTACATTTAATTAGTATTAACTTTACCTGATGCCCTCTGTGACTTGTTCTCTCTGGGGATGATGGGCTCACTGTTCTCCAGGTCACTGTCTGACTTTGACTCGTCATCAGACCAGGGGTTTCTCTTCTTCACCTTCTTAGCAGGGGTACCTTTGGGTCCTGGAGGTTTTCTCACTCTGGGAGCCGCTGGAACACAGTAAACAAGATACTAGGCTACAGTCATACTAGACTGTTGTTTCTCCTTAGCGACAGAAGGAGGCTCCTGGTAGTTCAATAAGTGATTCTACAGTTTTTTCAGTGCACTGAGCATCAAAAAGGCCAGAGGTAATAGCTACTATCAAACCAGTCTAACACAGTAAACCAGGGAGAAAGAAGGCCATATCATATCCGTCTATGCTGATAAATCATTGATCCACTCATACACAGTCCAATTCCATCATTTCTTACAACCCTCAACCTCAATCTTCAAAGTCTCTTAAGTCTGCAAATGAAAAACATGTAGCAGTTTTCCATTTGGCATTTTTAATTTCATACTTTTACATTTGGACAGAAATGGCAATTGCGAAATCACTGAAACTACAAGTGAAAGTTTTCCTCTGTTTACTGACCAGGCTCTTTCTTCTCTTTCTTGACACGTGGAGCCTTTGGTTTGGCTACAGAGTTTTCTGCTGTTGCTCCCTCACCGCCCAAACCATCATCTTCAAACTCCAGCTTTACTGCCAGATCTGCATCACCCTGAGAGAAAAAACACAGTCCGTCACTATCCCAGAGTCCTGATATCGCTCTTAGCATTCCAGTATTCCATTAGCCGCTGTTACCTTCTTCTTTTTGGTCAGTTTCTTGGCTGCATCAGATTTGAGCGGCTGAGTTGGAGGCTCCACCCTGCGACCAAATGGAGAGGGCATAGTCTCCTCCAGGTTCATCTTCTTCACTTTAGGTTTTCCCACCTTCCCCTTCACCAGTTTGATGCCCTTGCCTAAACTCTGCTCCTCTCGCTCGTGGGCCTCCAATTTCTGATGGACAAAATAACAACTTTCTAAATACATTGTCAAGTAGAAGCAGAGTGGCCAGCTCAAACAAATAAAGGCCAAGTAGAAAACAGTAAAAAACAATAGCTCACATGGATTCAGCAACACTAATTCCATCATTCCTCACTGCTCTCATGATATTCTTTTGAAAAAGAAATACTGGTAAAGTTTCAAGTCAAAATTCTTTAGAGACCAGGGAGGGATTATGTCCTCTGAGCCGCTGGAAGGCTTTAATGTGAAACATTAGTGCAGTATGTGTTGCATTTTACTGACAGTAGCTATAAGGAGAAGCTCAACATTTTTGTAGTATACATTCATGAAACTGATATCAGTATTCTCATCCAACTCTCCAACAGAAAACAAATGTCTGTCCATTAAATGTAAAAACATCAACCAGCAGCCAGTTAGCTTAGCAGTGGAAACAGCAAGCCTGGTTCTGTCCAATATGTTGTATATTTATGGGACAGTTTTTTATATGGATTAAATAAAGCTATATAATCTGTTTCAGAGGTGCTGGTAAGTGTATTTTCTTGCCTTTGGACAGAGCCAGGCTAGCCGTTTCCCTCTGCTTCAGTCCTTATGCTAAGCTAACCAAACCACAGAGTGCTCATGGGAGTGGTGTTGATCTTCCAGGAAACAAAGTCAATTCTCTAATAGTATTTCTGTTAGAGAAAGAAAATAGTCAGCATGACATGATATACATTATACTAAGTTTCAATTTGTTTTTGATATCAAAATTCAGTCATTGACAACTTCACAACTACTTGCTAACAATGACTGAAAGCTCATCAACCCCTGAACTAAAATATCAATTATCACCCTCACAGCTAAGTAAGTGTTACAACAAAAATGTCTTAAACACAGAACTCACATCCAGCTCCTCGATGAATACCGCCAGGTCCTCCTTCCACAGATCCTCTGGTAACTTCTTCTGGAGATCATTCAGTTCTCCTCTCTGTACATCAGCACACATTCACTTTGTTAATCAACACATGTCAACTGTGGTCCTCCACCACAGTCAATTGAGCAAGGCACTGTGTAGATGACTGCCTCATTCCCATATATTTAACCCCTAATAGATGACTGTAAAGTGGCATGATGGGTATCTAGTGAGATGAAAATGTACCTTTTGGTCTCTCTGTTTGAGCAGCTCCTCCACCTTCTCTTTAGTCAGGCACCACAGAGGCATGTTGAGGATGTAGTTGAAGTTTGGCCCTGACGAAGAGCCCGAATCCAACGAGCCGTCACTCTCATTTCCGTCTTTGGAATCTTCTTCCTGAGCCTGTCAGAGAAAACATCTCATGATACAACAGAAACTCATTTGTGCCGCTTTCTCCACCTTCTGCCATGGTGAAGAGTGGTGCAAGAGCAGCTCCCTCTTGTGTTTGATAACAGTTATAGCAGAGAAAACTACAAACCTGAAACTAAAGCCAGTTGTTTTTGTTGCAATATGTAATTATGTAAACTACTTATTACAGGCCTAATGAATGTTGCTGCATGGTTTTGTGTGTGTAGATGTATGTCCAAGCTATTGGAACAGTACCTTTTCCTGAGACTTGGTCCAGGCAGCCACTGGATCGGACTCATAGCCTTTCTGGACCAGCATGCGGATCAGTTCACGCTTGGATTTGTTTTCTGTTGGGATAAAAAATAGTATGGATTTGAAAATAAAACATCTTTTCAGTGTTATACAAATCTGACACTTTTTAAAAAGGGTTTATGGAATTCTTACCGATTGAGACTTTTCCTTCAATCTTCTCCAGTACAAAGCGAGCCTGGTTGGACAGTTTGGCTGCCTCGGCTCCCAGGCTGCCCACTGCCCAGTCTTTCCTCAGTTTGTAGTAGTGCAGGCGGAGCTCAAAGAACTCCCTGAGGATGTCTTGGACTGAGTCATACCTCTTTAGACAACCCATATGGTCAAACAGCACCTGAGGATTAAGTGGTTTCAAAATCAGTTACAATTACATTGACAACTTAACAAAGCCATCCATATTTCAAGAACAAAAACACTGATGATTTCTATTTCACTTTGTGTTGAACGAACAGTTTACCATGGAGTTGCAGGTAAGGCTGGACTGCAACTTGAAGACTTTGTGGAGACCAGCTGCCTCAGCCTGGGCCAGTTTATCCTCAGACATGCGAACCACAAACTTCACTGTGGTATCTGTGTGGTATTCCTTATAATCATTGATGAGAGCTGGTGTTTTGTCACTGCCCTGCAACATAGGCTCCAGCACAGACTCCTTATAGGCCTGCACACAAAAGGGAAGAAACACAATAAAACATCTGACAATGCACACAAGATTTACCACACATCTAATTTTTATTGTTTTTTTGGTTGTATCCTATTATTAAATATTCCAGTTCCTCGTATGGACAGCAGTTCATTTCTATCTTCTAAAAATCAATCAAGAGAAAAGTGAATTGTACCTGTGTCCATGTCCGAACAGGAAGCTCTGTGATCTCGATGGTGTTCCTGTCTATGACAGACACCTCTCCACTGACTAGGTACTGGTTCTGACCCAGTTCATGGATCACCCCTTTGAAGTTTTTGTAGCTGGGAAGCTGTTTGGTGACAAAAAAATGACACAAAGAGAAAAACTAAGAGCATGTTCTAATTTTCCATCTAAAGGAAGAACTTCGTCTGCTGCCTGCCTCCACACTACAAGCAACAGGCCATGGAGGTCCATGAGCAATCAGGGACGCTGCTGTGTACTGCCAACATGCTCGGGGCTGCCAAAAATGTTCCTTTGTTATGTTTTCACAAAAGTGTGATTCAATGTTAGGCAAACACATAGTTGACTACTACATTCAGACTCCTAATTCTCTCAGTTTCTTTGAAGGAGTGCAGGAGTAAACAATTCAGATTCATTCATGCAGCAACGTTCTCTCAAGTTTTCTGAGAAAATATATGAAGTCAGACTGTTCACAGGAACAGTAAATATAAAAATAAGTAAATATAGTGATAGACACTAAAAAGAAATGAATTAAAATAGCTTGCTCAATGCAGAATTTAAGAAACAACCATAGCATACTCCATAAATATAATAATCTGATATTGAAATATGATGACAAAGGGATATTTAAGATATTTATCTATAAGAAGGGGAACTTCGAAACATTTTGGAGTGGAAAATCGAAAACACAGCCATAGCCCAGTAAACACAGTCAGCAGAGGGATGCACAGTAACAGTAGTATTGCAGGTGTGGAGGGATTTGACGCTCTGTGTTCGGACTAAGTTGAGGCCTAAAGAACTGCACAAATCTAAAAGCAGCCATTCATCTGTCTCACACAACAGAATTCCAGGAAAAGAATGTTCGTATTTTCTTTAACAAATTTAATAATCGCATCATGAGAATTACTCTAAAATATATAATCTAATCTTATTGAGGCTACACTCAGGTACCCTGACACTGTACATGTAATCTTTTATGGCAGAATCAAATACCTGACAAATAAATGTACTGTATGGTATTACTCTGATATACTGTAAATTACTTAATGACATACAACAGTTCTGCTCATCATGGGTTTGTAGTATTATCCTCAATGACCAACCAGAGATAATAAGGATAAAAGCTACTCCAGTATAAAACGTAAATCAGTAAGTGTAACAGTGTTAAGACATTATCATGTCACACAACCTAACCCATGGTCTATCAGAAATTAGAGACTCATCAATCAAGTCAAACAGAAACCGATTCATTCACCCAGACTGTTTACCATTGGCAGGGGGTCTTGGTGCTTCAGCATGCGATTGATGTTGTTGACGATCTCTCTGGGGTCGTAGTTGGGGATCTTACATGCCCAGCCAGTCCCGATGCCCTCGGCGCCATTCACCAGCACCATTGGAATGATGGGAATGTACCACTCTGGCTCCACCTTCTGGTTGTCATCATACAGGAACTTGAGCAGGTTGGAATCCAACGCTGGGAACAACAGCTTGGCAAGAGGACTGTGGGAAAGGAGATCACCATTATAATACTTTATATTACATTGTATAATATTTTAATCAATCTTTACTTTAGAGTTTATATAAAGGTTTCAGAGAAGAAACTAATTCTGTGAAATCACACAGAAAAGGCAAAGATGACTATTGGTATCATCAACTGGTATAACATGGTTTCGGCATGTTCACAGTTAACATTTAAGACTTTAAACCCATTATGAATGCAATTTAAGACCTATTGTACGTCTATACTGGCAAGATATGAAGGAATATCAGTATTGGGTCCATGTTGGTTGGCTTTTGTAGTTGTTACACTATGATCAATACAAATATATCCCCAAAACACATTTAAAAAGAGAGACTCAAACATGCAACTTTATACAAGTAACATTAAATCAGAAGATCATTTAAATAATTTTAAGGCCTAAAATTCAGATTATTGGATTTTAGACTTTTAAGACCCAGCTGACACCGTATATAAACAAAAGAATCTATTATATTCATCAATGCTTTACCTGAGCATGGTGAAGATGTAACGAGGGCTGGCAGCATCTTTGCCTCCATTGATGCGAGTACCAAACTGACCCAGTGGCTGCAGGATGTTCACATTGTTACTGCCCACGAAGTTCTGGGCCAAGTTCACGATGGTCATCATGAGAGCTTGCTACAGGGACAAATGGGAAATGGGTGGTCAGAAATAGTCAATAGAACAGAACTCAACACGCTAGCTCACAAAAGAAGGTAATGTAAAACATCTTAAGACTCACTTGTTCTGATTGGCCAAATAATTACTATAGTAAATGTTTAACTCGCGTCAAGATCCATTATTTTACACTGGATGGAACACTGAATAGAATCTCAAGCTAGCCTGCTAACTACTCATCCTCCCCATTGTTCACACACCTCTCACACCGTGTCACATGTCTGGAAGACACTGAGTTGACTGTACCTCTCCATGATGGTAGGCAGACATCTCTGCCACTGAACCAGCCAGCTGTGCTACCTTCACCTCCCTCTTGTCATTCCTCTTCATGCAGGTGAACAGCACCTTCCTCTGGCCCGGCTTTAAACCTGGAAACACACAATTCCCGTCATCAACACATCACCATTCTTCCAGAGTCAGAGCAGACAGTAATGGTTGTAACCATAGTAGGGCTGCCCCCTTATAGTCAACTTTATCGTTAGTCCCTTAGACTAATGAAAAGTAGGTCGACTAAGTTTCTTCTGATAGTAGCAGAAAAACATAAAAACGTCAAACTCCGTTCAGGATCTGCTCGTTGTCACCAGGACCGAAGTATCACTTCCATCAAGCGTGCAACCAGTCAACTATTAGCTTTATCTAACAGAAAATCTTTAGTTGGGGGCAGCCCTAAACCACAGTATGTTTCCAAAAGGATGTTTGTCGCAGTGAAACAGTTCATAGAGATGGCGTGAGTGTACATACCGTCAACCAAGGATGGAATGGATCTTTCATTGTCAGAGTTGGAGAATAGGATCAACTCTTTGTTGATGAAGTCATTGTAGGAGAGGTGCCTGGCCTGAGTTCCATACAGGTATTGCTGAAAAATTTAAATGAATACACATTTGTTGTAGCACAGGAATAACTCTACTATCAACAAATCTACAATAATTGTTTTTCCAGTTCAAATATATCTGAGGAAGACCACACCAATTATTGAATTCCACCTAATCAGAGTTTGTGAAGTTTGGCCCAAAGAATTCCCACAGTGGGAGCAGCACACACATAACAACTAAAACATACACATTAACACATCTCGACTTTCTTTCCCGCATAACTGCCTCACACAGCTTTGAGCAAAGCCACAAACCTCTGGCAGGCCGTGCATCCTCCTCTGGCGTCTGTCCTCCATGAAGTTAGTCAGCCACTCTTTCCTGTCATCTGTCTTCTTCTTACTGAAGGCCTGCAGCAAAACAAGCACAACACAACAGCTCAGCCTCCATTGACTACATTCTGTAGTCTGTAGAGTATCATCAGTATCATATTTGTACTCTTCTCTACTTTATTTATTTAAAAAAAAACATAATTCTTGTACATACGAATATGTTTAGATACTATTGTATGTATAATATAACATAAGTTGGGCACCACTGTAGTAGTATACTTGAACAAGCAACAAAAACTCTGAGGCCAGAAAAATGGGACCTCTTGTAGAGTGTAATCAATCCAATATATAATAATGGAATATCCCCACCACAGACCTTACTTTAACAGGCTAATAATGTCAGTAGAGGAGTGATTCCGGTGTAGTATATTTGATCTTTAAATGCCATACCAGGTGTTATATTTTAAAAGGGAGGTTTCAGACTCCTGCTCCCCTAGAGCAGTGATTCCCAACCAGAGGTACTTGTACCCAGGAGGAACTTCTGCAGTTGCCAAAGGTTACTTGGAAAGATTGAAGAGAGACTCGACTGATTAGTGTTTATATATACACATATTTACTGAGTCAGCTTTAACGCCTGAACACTAAAATTACACAGCTAGCTAACAGACAAGTGAATAAATGGTTGAGATGTAGAGCTAATTATCAACTTAATGTTCTTCAACTATTTGTCCATGACTTCTTAAACTAATGCATAATGGTCAAATAGATACAAGTAACTGATATGATAGAAATTAACTTAACACAATGGTTAAACAGCTAAAAGTATTCAATGGTGACAGAGCTAAAAGTAGTGGATACATTGTTCAACAAGTTAAAAGTAATGGATAAATGGTTGAAAATGTTTTAATTGTAAACTAAATGTAGAAAGAAGAAAATCTGTGTAAAATCTAAAATAGTGGATAGAATATTGTAGATAGATAGTAAACTTTCACTATATCCTGACAGTATTACATGAGACACTAGTGCTCCTAATGGCATTTGTAAGAATCTACCGGGCCTGAATGAAAACAACCAATCAGAGCTGAGAAAGATACAAAGATACTTTGGGTTGGTGGCTTGAAGATAATGGATTGTTGAGTCTCATTCACAGCGTTGGTATTTGACAATCTGGGAATGAGTATCAACAATCAAATATTTTCTTGGCACTGATTGGTTGTTTTCGTTCAGTAATGGATTAATGGCTGCAATGTCCAGTTTCTCACACTTTAAGTGGTTACAGTGCACGGACAAAACTGTCTAAACTTAACATTTATAGTTCAGCTGTATCAAATTCTAACATCCCATTTAAAATCAATTCAAATGAAACATGTTTAGAACATGATAGGTGGTGTTGATAAAGAGGTGCTTTAACTCATCAAACAGGGCTGTGGGGGTAAGTTAGAAGAAAGGGTTGGGAGCCACTGCCCTACAGAGCAGTATATACTGTAACTGTAGCGTTAAACTGACCAGAGTAATGGCAGCATCGTCCTCTGCCCCGCTGTATCTGAATGTGATGCGATGCTTCTCCATGTCGGCAAAGTATTCCTTCGCCTCTTTGCTTGTACTTGTACCCAAACCTGGAACATATATTTTACAGTTTTAAACATGTTTTTAAAACAAGGACAGAATTTTCATTTGCAAAGTGGATATTGATACTGCATATTTAAATATTTATACTTGAGTTATCAAACCTTTGTAGTACTTTATATGCCAGGTTTTATAGTTCTCTGTTTGTTTCTTCCATTCATCAAACTCTGGAATGCTGTAAAAGGCCAGCTCCTGCTTGTTCTTGGTCACCTGCAGACAACAGATTGTCAGTGAGGTCCAGCTTTACGGTACAACTGTGCAACAAATATTTCATGCAAACCTGTGACACAAACAATCCTTTTTAAAAAGTTCTCCACAGAATTAGCATTTCACTCCTACATCATTATCATACGTGTGATGGACAGTTTGGAACAGAAAGGATCCACATCCTTTTCACAGCATTTTGTGCGAGTGTATTGAGATGGTAATGTACTCTTACTTTGACAATGGGTGTGATGAATTCCTCCAGGAATGTGTGTTTCAGTAGGGATGGCCAGTTGTGGTGGAAGAAGTTGATAAGAAGACCTTTGATATGGGAGCCATCTTGATCCTGGGACAAGATAAGAAATGTTAGAACTACTGCTTAACGTGTGTGTGTGTGTGTGTCCACGAGACAGGTCACCTGATCCGTCATGATCATGATCCTGCCGTAGCGCAGGCTCCTCAGTGACTCCGGGTCATCGTAGCTCTTTTTATATTGCAGGCCAACAATTTTGATGATGTTGTTAATCTCAGCATTTTCCATGATCTGTTGACAAAAAGGGAAACGTCAGATGTAAGACAGGAATAATAAAGCTCCATTAAGGGGAGACACTGCAGATGAACAGGGTAAAAAATAAATAAAAAAAACTAACTGCAATATATCACCATGAAACTTCCCCCAGTGTACTAACATTTAAAATAATTATTTTACTTTAAGTTCTGATATTGTATGTTTACATACACAAATGAGGCATTATATAGGAATATAATGTCAGAGAAATGTATAACATATGAACAAACCCCTGTAGAAACCTTCAGACTATAGACAGGAAAAAGACTGGAAGGCTTGCTGGATGTAAGTGCTAGTTTTTTTATGGCTTAGAGTGAGAAAATTTGGAGAAAATGGCCTTTAAAAAAAAAAAGGGTATGTTTTGTGAAATTCCATACATTTCAGGTGAATAAGGTAAAAATGTATTACTAATAGACCATCAGCATGAAACTTTCCCCAATTGATTATTTACATTAAGATGGGTTTTTTTTGTATTATGTTAAGTTTTCTAAAATGTTACGTTTGAATTATTGAATTATGTAAAAGGGAAGTAGATTATTCCCTCTGAGAATAAATCCCAGTCTATGCAGACTTTGGCTGCTTCCAGCTCATTGATTTGGCAAAACTAAAACAATGCTGGCTCATTTAAACTTTCCATTTCCTCAGCAGGAAATGGAAAGTGTTGAAGTTAATGTGAAGGTGATAACAAAAGCACAACATTTAAGCAACCAAAAAAAGAGCCAGACATTTTTTCAGTAGTTAACACCAAACCAGTGCTAACAGGACAGGGAATATTTGACATACATTCGGAGGAGGCAGAGCAAAGAGATACCCATGCTGGATGTTGAAGTGTGCATCTGTTTGGGGATAGAACAGGAAGCAGGCCAGGCTTCCTCTTCGTAGATTATGGCGCACAAAACAAATTTGAGTTGTGTTTTTTGGGCGACTTTATAAAACTTATAAACTGTCATCCAGTGGGAAACACTGAAACACCATCAGCACATCTTCAAACACTTCCCATCTAATTTTCTGTGCAGTTATGTCAGGTCTTCAACAATACACTTCTTTGAAAGTCTACTAGAGCTTTGTACCTTGCACTCTTCTAATAAATATTTAACAATTTTTTGTTGTAGAGAGTCATGGAGTGTCATCCTAGTTTTCATGACACCACTCTTAAATTTGTTTAGTAGAGCATGCTGGGGCATTACGACGCTGGAAAATGGGCACATTTCCTTATAACCCCAAAACATGCAACCACTGAGACCTCTAAATGACCTTATAGAGCCCCGCTCTGTTTAACATTTTGGCTAGTTTGGGGCACTGAGGGCACCCAATGCTGCCTACGGAGGAACAAATCAGTAAACGCACTCAGATGTGGGAAAAAGATGACCACGGATGACTTTTTTTGTTGAACTGTACTCCCACAGAAACAGACACCAGTCAATCTGTACCTGTGGGTGAGCTTTGACTCTGCTCCTCTTTGCTGGTGCACTTTATCAATGTTTAGCATGTGCTTTCACAGTATTTGAAACCATTCCTTTTAACAAACTAAATCATTTGAGTCATGTTCAGCCAATGTCAAACTGTCCAACTTGCTTCAATGAAAGCTGACTACTGTGCTAATCGTCAGAACTAAAGCTCAGAACCACTCATTCTAACACCACTCACCTTTTCAGCTGTGTTTGTAAGCAAAATCTAGTTACTGCTTTTTCACATGGGGTTTCTTTTATTTAGTCCACAATCTGCAGGTTATGTAGTCATTACTATACATTCTCGTACCTGCTTGTGTGTTGCCTCTCGCACGTTTAGGATCTTTCCTCTCAGTGGGAACACCCCGTAGCGATCGCGTCCGATGACTCCTAGTCCAGAGACAGCCAGGGACTTGGCTGAGTCTCCTTCAGTGAGGATCAGTGTGCATTCAGAGGAGTGTTTGCCACCTAGAACATGAGAAATGGGAAAATAAATAATTGATCCACTATTTATCATTGTATATTTTTCTGTGATCCAAACATACAGCCAATTCTCATTTCTGTCGCATTCTCATTCTCATCATCACTGAAATTTTGGAAAGCACAGGTGTTAAAGATAACATTAACAGAGATTTCCTGAGCCAATTCTTAGTATGGGTATCAGCTGAAATAAAGCTGTAAATATAAATATAAATATATATTAATATATAAATAAATCTGATTCTTTCTTTACTGCACTTTTTACCGTGTTTTGGCCACCTCAGCCTGCTACAGCTGAAACAGCCTACAGTGCAAGTATTTTACGCCATATAAGTGTGTGAATGTGAGAAGTGCACCAGTGCAACTCTGAATCCTGACCAAAGTTGGCAAAATACACAGGTCTGCACTCTCACTTTAGCAAACTACAAAATATTCAGATAGCAGCTTTTCATTTGTAGCCGAAATTAACCATCACTTTTGATTGAGTAAGTAACTCAATGACAGCACAAAATGAAACTCATTTTTGAGCCAAGAAGCTCCACTCTGTTACTCCATTGTACAAACGCCAGTAGAAAAGTCCAGCAGAGCCATACGTCTTTCTCTTTGGCAGATCGCTTCATGTCAATGTCAGGAGTCGTATTGTCCCCTCTGAACGTCACTCAAACCACAGCAACAGTTAGAGCAACAATTTGAGGGCATTAAATGTATAGTTTTGAATGAGGACCTTCAGTATTTTGAAGTAATCAACTTTTTTTAAGGACAAATTTAGTAGCGTGCAGCTGTCATTCGAATACACCAGATACAGATTTTTACCAATATTGTGTATCTGTTGCTGCTGCTCTAAGACCTAATTTATCTGATCAGACTTGTTTTGGGCAGATACACAGTATGAAAAGAACTTGGTTCAAGATAAAAAAAAAACTTAATTGGGATACCCTTAAATTGTGATTATCTTGACAGATATTACAATTTCAGTATGATTCATGATAACCACTGAAAAAAACTTAAATCATGATAAGACATTTGCTTGTCTGTACCAAACAAACATATTTTCTTACATCTGGAGAACAAGTTTTGGAGGGCCGTGCATCTCTGCAGCACTACAATATTTTATTACAATGCTGTCTGTCACATATTTTACCTTTATCAAAAAACTGCTTCTGCAATCTGGATATTGCACTTCATAATTAATTAATTATAAAGCTGTTTGTCACACATTTGACCAATTGCTACTTTGTTAGGTGTTCAGCTACCATCAATAAAACTCAACATTTGCAAGCTTCACATTAAAAGCTTACCAGAAAAGGGAGGCCTTGAACTGAATTGAAAATTAATTAATCATGACATGTTTACATGAAAAATGTTTGCATTAACAGCAACCAGAATGAAGAGAGATGCGTCTTATCAAAAAAATAATAAAATATACTTAAATAAACGTGGAAGGTCAGCAGTAACGGATCTGACCATTATTAGAGATGTTATATTTAATATTCCAGGTGTTATATGAGGCTTAAAGTAATTCCCATAATGCTCAAACAATGCACTGCTGAAACCTTGTAATGCCTTTTAAAACCATGAATGTGCAGTGTAAACCTCTCTCTATTCCCCTTTAAAACATTTATGTTTTAGTTTAAGAGGCTACAACCACAGCTCTGCTGTCAGTGGTGGGCATTGAGGGTAACACACATTAGTAAATAATAACACTGTTAACACACCAGCATCATTGGCGTCGTCTAGCTTGGGGATGCCTTTGATCTTGCTGTGCTTCACAGATGAACACTTCTTATTCAGCTGTGTCTGAGCTTTGAACTTCACCCAGTTGAGTATACTCTCAACGATCCCACAGTTGGTTGCCTGTGGGTGACAAAGAGACAGAATCCTTTCATGACTGATGCCCAGTTATTTGAGAAACTAAAAACAAGAGTGAGGAGTTGAAAGCGAATGAGAGGTTTCCTTACAGCCCTGACAAACTTGTCTGACAGAAGGCACTTGGACCCAAAGCTCTTGGTCTGGAGTGTCATGTTCTCCTTGGTCTGGGAGTCAAAGGAGGGGTTCTCGATCAGCGCGTTCACAAACACCCAGATGTGGTTCTTTACCTGAAGCACAAATGAGAGGAAGTTATCAACATGTAATGACAGCCACCGTAGGTTCGAAAATCCTGTATAAAATCATTGGTCCCTCTACCTGGAAGGGTTTGACTGACACTCCTGCCTTGTTCTTCTTCTTCACCACTTCAATAAGTTTGGACACTATCTGGTCCACCACATAGTCGATGTGTCTGCCACCCTGAGACATACACACGCTCAGTGTTAGAAGTTGTGTGAGTAAACATGGAAGCATAGCGTAAGGATGAGTTTCTCCCAGTGCTTCATTGTTAATATTTAGATACCTTGGTAGTGGCTATGCTGTTAACAAAGCTGATTTGTTGGAAGCCCTTCTCACTCATGGTGAGGCAAACCTCCCACCGATCATTCACAGTCTCATTCACCACCTTCAGTGCCACACCCGTCTCATCCAGTTTGTCCTTCACATACAGATCCACATAGCTGCGGAACCCATTCACCTTTAGTGACAGAAAGGACAGATAGTGAATGTTACTTATTGAAGCTAACACAATTTTAAACTCATTTCAGGCCTCATTATTATAATAATAAAATTATTAATAATTATTATAACAGACGAAGAGATGAAAACATTGATGAAAGACCGAAAAAAAAGGTCTCAAGGGTTGTTATCTTTCACCATTTGTACAACTGTCATCAAAACTGATACACCTATACAAGCATGCAGGTATCTGAATATGTAACTGAGATGTTCCACTAAATATATTTTATGACGCATTTGCACATTTAACCGGAAAAATCTACAAACTTGTCAGTAGCATAAACAGCCTTTTCAACTTTAACAAACATGATGAAATATACTTAGATAACAAGATTAGAAAGGTTTAGTATGTGCTGTCCACACACATAACTAGTGGCTATTAATCATTGGTTCTGTGGCTGTGTTACTTTCTGGATCCATACAGTAATCTACATCTAAAATAGCTACATAACCAGATGTACAAAGCTATTTTCAGATGTACCAGAAATGCCAGAAAGACTTCAGATCATCAGGACCCATCAATAATAGAAAACCTAAAATCTGGACTATAAACACAATGACTGATACCTAAAAAACACTTTACTGTAACTGTAATGTATCAACTGACATTTAAACCTCGGATTAATATTTAGAAACAATGTTAAAGCTAGTACAGTACAACAAGAAAAGAAATGTGTGATCAGATGGAGAAAGAGACTTACAGGTAATTTCTTCCCGTTTAGCGAGACTTTAACGCCCCTGCAGGAGCCGGCTATATCATATGCTCTACGGGTAAGAAGAGCTACAATATCCTTGTCCAGCTTCTCCATCTTGAACTTGGACAGGTCTGGCTGAAACGTCACGCAGGTGAAATCGTCCCCGTCAAAGAACTTGATCTTGGGGTCAGAAGTCTTGCTCATGTTGTTCTGCCATGTCTGAGGATGGTAAAACACATGGTAACATACACACATACCTGCTGTTGACTAGTTGTCATATCCACTTCGAAATTATGTATATAAGATTGTTTATTACATTTTAAATGACACAAGTATATGCACAATCCTCTTAAATTTAGACCACCCTTACTGTATCGAGAGCACTTAGTCTATCTCCCAAACAACCGTAATATGAAACACCCACTGACCTAGTGCCGATACAAACCTGCAGGGTGCAACCACAAAAAGTGATAATATAAACAACCTTACCTGAGATATGATCACATGTCAAAACCCTATAAAACAGCAATTACTTCATTGTGGCAGTGAAGATTTTGTATTATAAGCAGTTATTACAGTCTGTAAGATTACAAGCCCATCATTGCCTTGGGGGTATAATTGAACTGAAGTTGCAGTGGAGCACATTAGCAGCTGCTACAGCTGCCTGTGAACACAACTATGTTTGACTTACAGACAATTTGCTGCATTTACTGCCTTTACAGTGCCTTTAAATATGCCCTGTTCTTCAAAAACAAAGCGTTCAAACCATCAAACCACCTTAAACAGAAGACACCCTCACCTGTTTGAAACTGTGTCTGTATTCCTTGCAGGCAGTTTCCACTGTGAACTTGGTACTGAAGATGTTGCAGAGTTTAGCACCGTACCCGTTCCTTCCACCTGGGGTCAAACAAACCGTTAGCAACATTCACCTATCTAAACTAACTTCAATAACCACTGATAAAACTGCTACGATGGCTGCTCTCACCTGTGACCTTCTTCTCATCATCATCATAGTTGCTGGAGGTGAGCAAATGACCAAAAATGAGGGCTGGGACATACATCTTCTCATCCTTGTGCTCCACCACAGGTATTCCTTTACCATTGTTCCAGATAGAGATGGTGTTGGACTCACTGATGGAGGCAGAATAAAGGGAAGGATAAGCTACAGAGGCTATGTGAATAGAATTTGCTCACAGACAGACAATCTGAAATGTATTCATGTGGAGCACTGAGTATTGAACCTCAATACTTGTTGGTACCAACTGACTGTGTCTTAGTCACCACAAAAGATAATAAAAGTGTTCTTGATTCAAACAATAATTATGCAATTTTAGACTGCATTTTATTTTTCCA
>NW_023340268.1:21413246-21426799 GCF_004916995.1 Morone saxatilis
CAAAAAGCTAGGGTTATTACCTAATTTGATAGTAAATAGGCTAATAAAGTGACTTAAATGCAAATACTAGACCAAATAATTGGTTCACCTCCGTGTCTACAGCATTAATTGACCCTTCCTAAGTCTCTCTTAGGCTCTGTTCTCCTTGGTTGTCTTTTCAACATAGACAAACCCAGCACATAGCATATCCAAGTACAGGAAATTAGAAAGTTGTCCCAGCATATGACCAAAGCTTGCTCAACTGTTACTGGAGCACAGAGCACAGAGCAAAAAGGGGCAGGACTTAGGAAGGGTCAATTGCAGCAGTTGAAGGTAGTTCAAGAGAAAAATCAAGACATTCTGCCCTGTGGACCAAAGAGACACAGTTTACAGTTACTTCTTCTAAAACATTGGTTGGGAGGATATACATTTTGGGCCATATCTACATCATCCCTTCCAATCCTTAACATCCCTATTCTATTCTCTCCATTGCCTCTGCTGCCTCTGCTGAGGTTGTTAGCAGTGAAATGAGAGTTAGTAGCAACTAGGTTTATAGGAATTCTGGATGACAGAAATATGTTTTATCTAGGCATAAACACTGCTAAAGCATGCATCCAGTTTAGACTGGAGGAAAGACTGTCAATGATCATGAGGTAACGGTGAGGTGCGGGCCTATGTCTGGGAGTAAATGCCTGTTTGAATATGCGACAGGGTTGTGCTGAAGCTGAATCTGTCAGTGCTCCCTCCCACCTCTTCATATGATATGATGCAGCTAGGTTTGTGTTAACTGAAAATAATGACACAAGTGCTTAATACGCTCACCCACAAACAGGTTAAGGGAGCAGTATAGAGAAGAGCATTAACATCTCTATAAAAGCAGGTTAGCAGCAGAGAGTGCGGCAAGGCTTATGGTATCATTTATACAGCAGTGGACATTAGAGAGAGCAGCAGCCCAGCTGAAGGACAGGCTGCTGTTTAAGCAGTCAGATGTGAAAGCAGTTGGCAGGATCTGGGTGAGCCGCATATAAAACAAGAGCTCAATGCATTTCAGCACAGGTTCATTATACTGTAGTTTTGCCTGGATCCATCTCAAACCTCCACCATGTGCTGCATGTATGCACCAAGCCCAGGTTATATCCACAGTATCACCTGAATACAGGCCTCCAGAACAAAATCACAACAAAGGAAAAAAGCATTTTCCTTCCAAAAGGAGCTGCCTGTTGCTCTTTAAGGATGTAATGAGCTCATAGTAGTTGTGGAAAAATGTATATGAAATTTTGTAGAAAAGCTAGTCATGGGACAAGAAAGAACATGTGGAGGTGACATGCAGGACAGCATTTTGTCAAGGTACACACAATAGTAAACTCTTTTTGGTAATTATATCATGAAACATTGTACTCACGGATCAATGGTGATCTTGATGTTGGTCATGTTCTTGTCTCTTTGTTTGTTGTCTGCTGCATTGACTGTCAAGGAAAAATAAACATCAAAATAAAAGTTATAAAAAAGAAACTATCCAACATGATGCTTAGATAAATTGTACTTAGGCTGCCAAGTCTGTAATGTCAGAAAACAACAAAAAGTGCCACCAAATGTCTTGTTTTGCCAACCAACAGTCCAAACTCCAAATCTATTCAATATACAATTATAAACTACAGAAAAGGCTGGAAATTCTCATGTCTGTGAAACTGCAAGCAGGGAATGTTCCCGTTTGCTTAAACAATGACTAAAAAGATTTGTCAATTTGAAAAATGTTGCGGATTATTTTTCTTTAAATCACCAATCAATTGATTTATCAACATGTTTCAGTACTACACTAAACTACAAAAATATGTGCTCCATTTCCCTCATGAATGGTTTAATACAGAATTTCACTGGCGTATTATAAAGATATATAAAACACTACTGCTGTAAATGATTCCTTAGAGGCCCTGCACACACACACACACACACACAACTGTTTTCAACTGGACAGAGCTGTGGGAGTTACAGGATGTCAGTTAACTTTACTAACTGTGTAAATTGTCCTGCCTGAGAATAATAGGGATGTTATTTAAGCACATTGTATATACCCCCACATAATCCCTAAACAAACATTTAATCAGGCCAGATAGTGTAAGTGAAAACACATTTAGGTGGAATATGGCTTTTTTTTGTAAAATGTTGTAAACAGCTTTTAATTAATTAATTTATTTTTTTTAAATGGTGGCCCAACCGGATCACAGTCTTCATCCTGGATAAAGAACATGAGATGCCGTGACATGTGGTTGAAAGCTCCAGAAAGGGTTAGTGAGTGGACCTCGAGTTCAGATTTTATGGTCCAACTAATTCTTCAATAGGTGAGGATATGAATGATTTATCACACTCGTATATTCAAAACATTTTTAATCACACCTCACATGAGGAGAAACAGCAGCAATGTTGGAGATTGTGTGGGCCCTAGAGCAGGAAAGATTACGCACAGTCCAATGGACTCAAGTACCCCTTCATCAGCACCACCATTTATGTTCCAATTGTGTTCATTTGAATTCATTCAAACTTGTAACTATTATAATCATATACAAGTGGATATTATAATGATATTCTAAATGTTACAATATTTTCATACTATTGAACTCTATGTTTAGCTTGATTTAGTCAAGTTTGCATTCAGACTACAACAACATGGAGTGGCAAAAGCTGGACTTTACAGCCATTTAGCCATTACTTATAGTCATCTATTTTAAGAGTGTATTATCTTTAGCTAATTATTTCAATTATGTATCCATTACTTTTAGCTAACCATATTTAACCAAAGTTTTTTTATTATTAAATCAGCTAATAATGGGGAATTGATATTATTAAACCATAGACAATAAATTATGGGTCCATAATAATACTTTTGAATTCTTAAGCAAAATGTTTGATATGCTTTATGTTCTATGAAAGCCAAAGTATGTATGTATAGAACATCTGAAGAGTAAGAAGTGTTGTTTGTTTTTGTTGTGTAAACAACAGTGATGTCAGTTAGATTAGGTCAGAACAGAGCTATGGAATATTAAATCATCCATCTCAGCCTTTCTTGTCAACTAGTGTGTAAAAACTACAGGTTACAAACCTCTGTTAAAATACAGAAATGTGAAATTATTGGTTATTTTATCGATATCTGCAATGAGAAGCCGGTCATGATGAGTTGAGCTACTCCTCAATCTCTCCACGTACCCCTTGGCAACAGCAGAAGTACCCCCTGGTGTACAAGCGGTACAGTGGATCAATAATTCTGACAATAGATTAATGAATGAGGTCATTTATTATTCTTTGGTTGCAGCTTCTCCAGTGTGAGGATTGGCTGCTGTTGTGTTTTTTATTATTCTTTAATTGAATATCTTTGGGTTTTTGACTGTTGCTCAGACTAAACAGTCTATGAAACTTTCTGATGAGTATTTTCACATTTTTACAATACTATGCTTAATAGACTAAACAATTCATTGATTAGTCAAAAAACAAACAGGTTAATCCATAATATTCCCTGGAAATGAGAGAAATGATCACCATCCATGCAAACAACAACATTATCATATCTGCATAGAATTAAATACAATATGGATATTAAGGTAACTGAATAATAATTATGTTCCCCGTGTGGTTCAGCTCAGTGACCAGAACATGAAACAAAGTATCATTTCACACAGGCCTGAGGAAACTAGAACTTCTATTTTTGCTGAGAGTTGTGTAATGATGCAGACACAGCAGTCATATCCAGACAATGAAACAGTGTCATTAATCAACCACCTTTGTAAACACACAGGCTGAGAGGGCCATGTGTGCACAGATAAAAGCAATCAACAATACTCCCATGTGGTGAGCAGCATCATTTAAAAACAGATTTCACTGGTACACTTGACTAGCAGAGGCATTGAGTACTGCAGTATTCCCATGTTTTACTGAGTCAGTGAAATTAACATCTAACAGAAAGACTGTACAACTGCTATATTAACCTTTATTTATCTGAGGGAAGCTGACTGAGCACTTGCACTTTACCAGAGAAGATAAATGAGACTGCAGATTCGACTGTGAGCTGCCACAAACACTGAAATGATTTCTCAGTCAACGTTTCATTTCTCACAAATGTCTCCATTCAGTGCACACAAAGACAAGCTCAGATGGAAACTGATCTCCACAGAGTCCTAGATCAATGCTGCTGAGCAGTGCCAACAGCAGACTGGGATTCAGTGAATGACCCTGGCATTTATGTAGTCATAATAAGCCTTCAATATCTCAGTTAGGGAAGGACAATCTCTCAAATGACAAATGGACCTTCGTATTAACTGTGCAGATTAGACTATCAAAGGAAGATGAACAGTGTGGATGCACTCACCAAGAATTTCATCAAAGATTTTGTACAGGCCGGGAACGTAGGTGATTTCCCTCTGGTTCATTCCAAGGTCTTCGTCAAAAACCCACAGTTGCTGAAGAAAGATACAAACCATTCTGAGTTCAGAGTGGACGACACATTGGCAGCAGTGACCAAAATTCTGCTCACAATACACAAATGAGCAGATAGGTCCACATAGTCATTTGTCAACTTATTATTAGCAGAAATAGATGAACACATTTAAATGCTGATATTCATTTTTGATTACTGACCAATATGTGGAGGGATATAAAGACAAACAATACTTTTAGTAGTGATTAAACTTTTGATTATTCTTTTAATCATTTAGCACAATAAAGAGTGTCTCTTCTTATTTAAAACGTTTGAACAAGCAAATGATGAATTACTTAAATTAATTACCAAAATTGACTTTCAGCTGTCAGCACATAAACCTGAATTGGATACTAAACCACATGACAGAAAACAGACTAATCTCCAGTTGGTGGCGAGTGTGCATAATAATTAGCTATTATCTAATGACCTTTGGTCCCACATGCATGACCTCGTCATCTAGCTGGCATTAGCCTATATCGCTACATAGCCTACCTATCACTAAATGTCTTTTTTTTTTTTTTTAACAGTTAGCAGTTTATGCAGACTGAGGCAGAAAAAAAAAAAGAGAAAAAGAGGGACATTACTACCCTTAAACAAATAATTTATATAAAGATTATTGCAAAAC
The DNA here is from genome assembly GCF_004916995.1 of Morone saxatilis. Taxonomy (NCBI): domain Eukaryota; kingdom Metazoa; phylum Chordata; class Actinopteri; family Moronidae; genus Morone; species Morone saxatilis. The sequence continues at coordinate 21,418,319 of NW_023340268.1, forward strand.
TAAGAAGCAAACTCAGTAAAGGAACAGCTTTTTGCCTTTAGTTTTTTTGTGTTGTTCACACAGGCCAGGACAGAAGCTGCAATTCTCATGCTATATTTAGTCTGAGAAACTCTGCAAGAAAGGAAGTTACGTATTGCACAACAAGACCGTTTACTACAACAAGCTGCTGAGTGATCTTGTTGTCTTCTCCTCAGCGAGGAGAGTAGTTCTCTAATTTCAGCCTAGAGGTGACCAATTGAACAATGTTTCTTTCAGGAATCTGTTGTAATTTGCAAGATGAGCAAAATACCTAAAAGTAAGAGGAATAATCCAGATGTTTAGTTTATCACTGCTGCACAAATCCTCACAGCAGAGCGCTCTGTCTGTCCTACACCAGTAATAAACACCCCATTACATGTCAAACTGATTCACAGATGTTTTATTTAATGTTTGTGTTTTATATGGGTTAAAATATGATTTGAATGTGTTAATATTACTCCATTATCTGTGCGGTTGCAATGACACCCAGTAAGTACCAACAGCCCAAAGGCAGTGGGAATAGCTGAAGCATCAACCAACTTTATATGAGTGGGGTGGGCTGGGCAGAAAATGTTACTGAGTCCTCAGTTGGCAGGTTGCCTGGGGATCTTTTACAAAGGAATGTCTAGATGCCCTCTTGTTACATATTGCTAACACATAAAATGAACAATGAACTACAGAATTAAGAATTACAGTGTGAACGGGACTCGTCGGTGAACAACAGAAGGCAGTTTGCTCTAGACTAACCTGGGTGATGGGCTCCACGCTGCCGATGTATGTGTCTGGACGGAGAAGAATGTGCTCGAGCTGGGTCTTCTTCTGGTACACTCGCTCCACAGACAACTTGGAGCCTGCCTTGTCTTTCTTGCCCCCTTCCATCTTGCCAGCATCACCTCTGCCATTCGCAGCCTCCTGTTTGGCAGAATTTGTAATGTTATTAATACATAAGTCTGTTAAAAACACAGGACCTGCCAGGAAGATGATTCTGCTGAGCTGTGCTGTTGACAGCAGATTATCGGTGCTCACCACCACAGGGAGAACGCCCCGGTCCTCTCTGTGGCTCTGGTGACAGATAGTCAACAGAAGCAAACTACTGGCCATTATACTGTGACTGGAAGGCAGGGGTAGCTCAAGTTGTGTTTACACTGCAGTGAGCTTTCAATCTTCTTTCTATTCCAAACTACTTTCTGATGAGTGGTTCACATCTTGCCCTTCCCATCACTGTATGAATGTGTGAATGGATGAATGTGACATGTAATGTAAAGGGCCCCGAGTGGTCAGAAGACTAGAGAGGCACTATATAAGCCATATATTACCATTTAAGGGATACCAGCCACTAGCCCAATATAACAACTCCAAATATTTGGAAATATTAAATACCAAGCTCTAATTGTTGGTGAGCATAAGATGTGAGATTTTTGTAACATTGAAAAGGCAATTCATCAGAATCAATTACAAGTTTTTTTTATATATTTTTATATAAACATTTAATTTAATACATTTCATATTTCATATGCAAGACAAAAAAAAGAAGCATTTTGTCTCATGGATTGCAAAAATGTAAACAGTAAACATCTCTAAAAACTGAATCAGGTAAAGATTTCCAAAATACCAATGCTTGACATGCATGATATTTTTCCACAATTTACAAATCATGTCCTATTACATGGCAGTGGGTTTAAAGTAGTGCTGCACGATATGGTAAAAAAAAGTTTTGACAGATATTTCTACTGGAATAACACGATTTCTTACATCTGGAGAACAAGATTTGTAGACCAGGAAATCTCTGCATCCCTTCATTATAATGTTGTCAGCTCACCTTTATCAAAACATTACAGCTTCTTCTATTTGCATATTGCACTTGGCCACATTCTAATTTCGATAATATTTCAATTAATTGTGCAGCTCTAGTTTAACGGCTGGAATGACTGGAAAGATTCTCCCGCTTGTCCCCTTGTTCAAAATAAAACAGGAAATCAATACAGGACAGACAGCTTTTACAGGTCAATCCATGTGAGGATGTTCACGATTATCACGATTACCGTGATAGTGGAAATCACCACAATATAGAGTTTCTTATCACAATACGTAATAACATTCTATTTTCTGCCATCCCTAGTCTAGTGTACTGTTACACTGAGTGTCTAACTTAAAAGGCAAATAAACAATTGCCTATGAAACCACACTTGTTAGTGCCCATGTTAATGAAGGTGCTCATAAAATGACTATGCATCAGACTCAGAATCACTTTATTGGCCAGGTATGTTTGTGCATACAAGGAATTTGACTCCGGTTTTACGTTGCTCTCAATGTACAAACACAGAGTAACAGCACACATAAACAGAACAAGTTCAACAAAAAAGACATTGACTCATATGTACAGATATATCTAAACAAGCATTGGTAGAAAGTAGACAATAAATACTGGAATAAATACCTGATACACTCAGTGCACAAAAAGACCAGAAGTGGACAGGACCTTTGTATTTAGGGGTGTAAGAAAATAATACACTATTTTATTTTGTGATATTGTACTGATTCTCACTGAATCAATCACTAGATAGCAGTGTTGTAAATATAAATGCAGATCTTACTGTTGTGTTTTTTAACTCCGGTTTCATTCATATGGTGGAGACATGAGGTTCACTGAGATAGGACTTTGCATTCACTGTATATAATGGAATAAGCAACGTACAGTGAGTTAAAGTTAGCACGTAACGTTAGTGTTCTAGTGTATGTTAAATGTACAAGGCAACTTTCTATGGAAGCCAATTCCCGCCAATGTGACAGAAAACAATCTGTAAATCAGTATAATGACAAACTATTGACTTGGTATCTTAAAATAATGAGAAATCTTTACAATATTTTGACTTCGTATCTCAGAATAGTTTCTCATTATTGAGATACGAAGTCAAAATAATGAGGTACCAATTCAAAATGTTAAAAACGTTTATTATTTTGAGATACTAAGTCATTATTTTGAGAAATATTTTGGCAGAAATGCGCTTCCATAACTTTCGCCCGGTAGCCAAGTTTTCTTCGTTTAGTTTCATTCGGTCTTTATTTTGAGGACCCGGAACTGCTGAGGCGAGCTGTAATGGCAGTCTCTGCGTCTATCGGGTGTTGATGTTTGTGAAACCGGTCATGTATCAGGGGCTACAGCCTTTGTGACCCGGTCAGGATTTACACTGACACCGCAGCTGGCTGCTCTTTAACTAGCGTAGCCTCCATATGAGAATAGACACTGCCGTTACTGACTTGCTAAGATATTTAAACGCTAGCTAAAGCTTCAAGCGACCCGGCTCCTTGTGTTAAGGTGAACATAACGCGTTTATGTCATAAAAACATCATATAGTTAATAAAACTATAAGTTAGTTGGATGTACGATAAACTAACTTACCATCCAAGCGAGCCCCCCGCTTCCTGCTGCGCCGTTGGACATCTTCCTTTGTGATCCTAATGTTTGTCCTCAAATGTCTTAAAATGTCTTCAATTCCAGTGAAACTAAAAGTCCGTCTGCATAACAAATGTCTCAGTTGCGGAAAGGAACCCAGACCTGTTTATCTCCCATGTTCCTTCTCCGTTCGCTTTTAAGATAATCCTTTGAATGTAGCAAAAGCAGAGGAGGGGAGAGTAACGCGGCTATTGTTAAAATCGACAAGCGGTGGCACAGTTGGGCCTAAACTTCCAACAAAGATGCTAACCGGGCTACTTGCTACAAAATAAATACTGTACAAAACGCATGCATTAAAATAGGTTTACAATTTTATGTGAAAACTCAACTGAATAAAATATGAGTTTAACAGAATTGCTCTGAAAACGATACACTTAAATACTTTTCATTTAGAAACAAAACGAATATTAGCTAGCAACAGCGCCCGCTGTCCGGCTCCTCCATCTGCAAGATAGACGGCAAATCGTCTCGGGGATAAAGCGACCAATCAGGTGGCTGCTTTTTAAAGGCACCGGCATTTGGACCAATAAGAGAAGTCAACATTTAGTGACGCATATTCTTTTTTTCAACGCAAGATGGCGGCAAAAATCCACTCAATCTTCATAAGACCAGACAATGTGTAATGTAATGCATAGCTTAATACTAAACTCGACAACCAGACTGGAAAAATATCTTTATTATACCACCATACATTTTGAGCCCTTTCCATCACACCAACATTCATTTGCTCCATTTATAATTATACACATGTAGGTAGCCTGGCGGCATGACACGCTGACCAATAATAAATAATAAAATAGTTTATTACTGGTAGGAGAACTAAAGCAACCTGATGCTGATGAGGCATCAACCCTACGCATCACAAATAACAGACACATTCACAGTTGATGTTAAAGAAACTATGGCTTTATGGTTAAAACTCCTTACAGGTATATTGTAGACTGCACATCTTATAGGTTATTTGGCCCTCAGTCAAATAAAAAAATAGATTAAATGTTTGACAACATCTGTACCTGCAATAGGTACAAAATTCATGAGTTCATTTGTCAATCATTAGGCCATGCGTATTTAATCATCCAGAAGGGCTGACACAAATTTAATATTACACTGATTTGTCATCAAACAAAACCAAACAGCTCTGAACTTGTCAAAGCAGTCGACTGTGAAAACAAATTAGGGGTCCAAGTTTTGTTGAGTAAAACATATGTTAAGCGTCTTCTAAGTGGATAAGAATTTCAAATGAAGTCTCCTCTGTCTGCTTCAAGCTTTGTCTGAAGAGCTGAGTGTGCTGCCATGACGTCTCCCCTTCTCCACCACTGAGTCCTGCCACAACAATGAACTCAGAGGAGCCGGACAGACTCTGGAACGACTGCATCTTCCCATCTGAGGGTTCAAAGGCAGCAGAGAAAATTATTAGGAGGGGTCGTGTTACAGAATCACACTTAAGAGTTTTTCATCAAAATATCTATTGCGTAACCATACCTCCAGAGAACTCTGTAGTAATCGGGCCTGCCTGCAACTGCCAGCAGACTTTCCCAGAGTGGAAGGTCTGGCTACTGGCCATGACTGAAAGAGACTTTATCTTCAGTCCTGCTGGAGCAAAGTCAAACTTCCAGCTGATTCTTCCCATAGAGGAGCCTTCTGTTCGAGCTATGTACACCTGGAGAAAGAAGAACAGTCTGGTCACGTTGCTCCAGGATCTCAAAAAATGAACTGAATTTATTCTACATTCTGTCATTACTTTACAACTCACTGTACGTCTTCTTTGTGTTAGATTTCCAGTCTGTTTCTAATCTTAATCCTATTCACAATTAAGTTCTCAAACTGCAGCATCTTGCTTTAGAAAGTACTTATTTCAGTGCTGGTGGGATGACTGGTCTGTGAAAAATAGAAGTTGCTTCCTCTAACATTGGCCCTGTTTAGATCTGGCATTAACATGTGTCTTGGGTGATCCAATCACAAGTGGACGGCTATAAGTACAAGTGTGAATGATACCAAGACACATTGAGGACACAGTGAGATTTGATCACTCAGACACACAACATATACTGTCTGATTTCCATTAAGTAATGTCTGGGCTCTCTTACCTGCCGAGATAAGCAGCAGATGTTTGTGGACACACTGTCTATTTCAACTGATTTCACCACTGAACTAGTAACCACAATATCCCCAGACTCCCTTTAAAAAAAGCATAATTTAGTGAGTTGTTGAGTGAGGAGGAAGTTTATCCACGAAATTCATTATTTATTTTTATCTTCACTATTTGTGCCTTCTTGTAAATTCGGCAAATGTTACGCATTTAAGTTATTTATTTCTTTGTGTAAAAAACACTGTCTGTTTTGTTGTGAGATCCGATCACAAGTGGTCACTCGAGATGCTTTTTTAAATGCCAGGTGTGAACGGGGCCATAGACATTCACTCATGTCTTACCTGTAATTCTCACAGTCTGATTAAACCAAACAATGACCACAACTTGTTTCTAAATGGAAATGTGGCCTATTAGCATTGGAACAGAGTGTGAACTTTTCATTTAAAAAGGGGCACTCCACCCGTTCTACATTCATTACCGGGACTTATTTAAATGTGAAAACAGTTTTATTATGTAAGCCGTCCACCAACCGGGCATATCAAACTGTTTATTGCCCGGCCTCTCGGTGATTATCCCTTACATAACTTTTAAATGGAGAGCCATAGAATTCGGTTCAGACATTCATGGTGCCCAGAGGATGAATCCTAATGAATTTAGTGATTCCCTAACCTTTCCTTTAGCGCTACTAGCAGGTCAAAGGTTTGACATATCCTGTAAAATAACTCTACATCTTCTGGATGGATTGGTACAAAATGTGTACAGGCAACAAGAACATTAATCGTTAATACACTGATGCCAAAAAGTATCAGTGCAAGTCAGTTCTTCTTTGCATCTGATAAACGATCCTACCTACAGCCAAGTTTTAAACAAAATACCTAGGTTTATGTAGGTGATCTGAGTGAGGGGCTATGATACAAACATTTCCAGGACAACACAGATTATTTCTTCATTTTAATCATTTTCTACATGTTTCCATGACTGGAAAACTAGTCTTAAATTATTCAGGTTATGTGGGAACCCTGAAAACATTCTTATCAGCTTCAGCTGAACCTTGTGTTCAGTGCTAATCAGCAAATGTTAGGTGGTGATAATGGTAAACATTACACAGCCGAGTGCACGGTCCCCAGTCCCTTTAAAAAAAAAAAATCATAAAACACAGATTGCACCTGCTGTGCCTCATCAATCATGTTAGCATTGGTTAGCATACTGGCGTTAGAGCTTAGCTCAAAGCATCTCTGTGTCAAGGACGTCGTAGATACACAGAATGCTGAAAAAATCATGTTCAAACTGAAAACCATGGGTTTGTTAATCAAACAATATTAAACGTACCATCTGCCAGTCACTCTCCACCTTTCTGAAGACAGAGTCCTTGTTCCACACACACTGATCCCAGCTCTGAATCACTTCAGAGTCGTTGGACACTCGACAGTACTGGTCTTTGGTGGCACTGTAGCGCACATGCAGTAACCGATCACCCTTCTCTTTCTCAGTAGGAGTAAACACATAACCATCAGCCTGAGAAAACACACACATACACACTCTTTCAGTCAAATACTGATTTGAATTATACTATCAAGCTATGATACATCATAACCAATAGAACTGTCGTTTAGAGCTACAAAACAATATCTATGTTATGTTAGTAATATAATATAATAATGTACTTTTCCTTTAAAGCTTTTTAATACGGAAACAAGTTCATGTATCTGTAATGACCATCAAAATATTGATCCCAAGCCCATTTTTTTTAAATTAAATATTCATATACATATATTATTAATCAATAATTAAAGCAGATATAACAAAATATCAGTAGATCCATGCTGCTAAGCTAGATAACAATAACATACATAATCCTGTACCTGTGTAGAGGTCCCTGAGTCAGCCCCTCTAGTCTCTCCACGTGCTATCCTCCAGGCCAGAGAGCCAGAGTTGCGTCCACCCAGCTCTCCTGGTTTTGGCTTCTTGGGGGAAATGAACTCCACCAGCTCGACAAGCAGCCTCTCCGTCAGCTCCTTCTTCCTTTCTGGACTCAGGGACTGCTGCCTCTTTGGTGTCAGAGCAGATGGAAGGCAGTTTACATCAGAGTCACCAGAAAAGAGTCTCATGTGGGTTTAAAAGGGTTCAGACTTACAGAGGCATTGAGGCCATTGATGGTGTGCAGCAGCCACGTCTCCTGAACCCTGGTCCTTCTCGACAAAACCTCTGGATGTTTGCAGGAATACCTCCAGGTCACATCGACAACCTGCATCACACACACACACACGCTGAAGTACATGAACTGTCTGCTGATTCTGGAAGAGTCTAAACAACAGTATCAGTGCACAGCCCTTTGCAGATTGGCCCAAAGGGGGCGCTAGAAAACAGAAAATCACAAGCACCACATAAAATAACAAAACAAATAACATGAGAAGACAACAAGATAGCTATTCCATAACCCTCCAAATCAAACAGCATATCACTGCTAATTCTAACCTCATTGTAAAAACTCTAGGGACCAGCTGTTTAAGGAAATACTGAGCCTGTTGTTAAAATAAACTCTATATTTAAGCAGTTTTGAAAAATGACGTCTTCAGAATGAACCATTGGGCTAGGGGCTGAGTGCAACCGAGTAGGACTCATTGTTGGTTCATTTCATAGGATTTGTTGACAGGAGCCTGCAGTTACGGCAAACCTTTATAAAAAAAAAATAACTTCTGGAAATATTGGCTGAAATTTGTCAGTGCTTCTAACGGTAATACATGACAGATAATCTGGGTGAAAAATAAATTAAAAAAATCCTCTGGCCTCCTCCTTAGGTGCTTCCAATGACATTTGCTACGCAATTCCACTGGGCCTGGAATGCAAAACGGCCAATCAGCAGGATTGATAGAAAGACTCTGTGTTTGGGTGGTTTTGAAGAGAGTTGATTGTTGCAGTC
>NW_023340268.1:21426824-21427764 GCF_004916995.1 Morone saxatilis
TGAGTCATCAAATACTGACCATTTGGGACCCTGGGAATGAGACTCAACCATCAATCCAATTATCTTCAAGCCTCCAATCCAAAGCGTCTATTTATATATTTCTTGGTTGATTGGTAGGAGGAGCCAGAGGAACTTGATATTTTCAGATTGTCTGTCTCGTGTACTACTGTCAGGATATAGAGAAAGTTTAAGCGAATGTGACAAAAAATAATATTTGTATAAAAATGACCTAATGCAATTTAACTAACACTCAGAAATAAGACCATAAAAGGTTAAAAAATCTAATGTATGAATAAAATAATAAAAACAATCTAGTTGGACTGATACTGGCATAGATTTTAATAACTAACAGTGTGTTTTGTCTGACCTGGTCCTTAGAGAAAGCCAGAATGTAGGCCAGTTTCTTCTCCCAGCCAACCTCGTACAGTAGAGGCTTATCACAGACATTCTCACACGAGTCACAGTGCAGCCAGCGACGCTGAGACACCGAGTAAATCTCTGTCCACACATGGTCTGAAACAATACATAGTGAACACAACTGATTTTCACTAAGCCTTTCATACACTTTATACACTACCTAAATTGATCTGACATCAGACCATGTATGAAAGTGCAACATTTTGTGATGCTGCAAATGTTCCACTATATATCAAACACACGTGTAAAGCTACAAATACAGTACCTTAAATTTGTACTATTTTAATGGCAGGATATTTTTAAATTGGATCAGTGTTTCACATAGAATTCTATTCTTAAGGCAGAGGGTAGAAAAGTTAAATAGTATGTAGACCACCGCAAAACAGAATGAGAATGACTACTAAACGGCAGCTCTTTCAGCCAAGGTGAGGCAGGTTTGAGTCTTCCCACCACACTGAAACTGTATACAACTAAGTGTGAAAGATCTAGTCTGGAAAACCTAGTAAGTGGACCTTGAATTGAG
>NW_023340268.1:21427774-21437038 GCF_004916995.1 Morone saxatilis
ATCTTGCAGCCTAACTTAGCGGATGGCGTTTGCTCAGTTGTTAGTTGTGATTTCATTAGCGATTAATCTGCTGATTAATTATGTAGTATATAAACCATCGTGAAAATCGTGAAAAATGCATCCAAGGTGACATCTTAATTTTTTTTGTTTGACCAACGATATAAGTTATCCAGTTTACGATTATAAATAACTGAAGAAACCAGAAAATCAATTTTGTTTTGCCTACATTGTTGGGTTATCAAAATAGTTGAAGGCTAATTTTCTGAAGAAGAAACTTTTTTGTTGCAGTTTTAGTCCTGACAACTGAATTAAATAGATAACAACTGAGCAAACAAAAAGCTATTAAGTGGACCGTAACTTTGATTTTTCTTTGCTAGAATAACACTGACTAGTATTAAGGATTCCATGTCAACATCCTTTCCTTCCAATATGTCTAACACAGGCGTCAGTAAACAGCTGGTGGCGACGCAGGAGCCATATCTGTCAGTCGTATTCGTACCTGTGCTGTCCCAGATATATCTGGCCTCAAGGCCCAGGGCTCTGCAGCACAATGTGAAACAATTAGCCCACTCCCCACAGCGCCCCCTCCTGGTTTCAAGAAGCTTCTCAGGATTGTTATACCTGGTATAAACAATAAAGAGGAAAGAAGCATGCACATCAGTTAGAGCAATCCATTATTCTCCATGTGCTTTGTGGTCAAATTCAGGAAAAAAGTTTTACTTCTTAGCATTTTAAAATGTGTTAAGTTAGTAATATAACAACAAAAGTGGTCAGGGTGGTCAGCGTTTATTGGACACACCGTGTTAGATCCGTGTTCTCACCACAGCGGAAGTGTTTGTTGATGAATCTGACGATCACAACAACAAATTTGATGATTAATAGGCTGTATGTATGTAGACATGACCATTCACAGCAGTTCCAATGAGCTTCTCTGAGAGTTCTGCTTCCACTTCGCATCTGGTGTGCACAGCTAGACGGACTGACATGGAAGCCATAATGAAAAGGGAGCATTTTTCCATTCCGCGTCTGGTAAACCAGCTTTGAAGTGTCATACCGTGGAGCTTATCGCACATTTGACTTTCAAACAAAATACACAACTAGGTTTATATAGGCAATGTAAGTGAGGAGCATAAACACTAAACTTTCCAGAACAACATAAATTATTTCCAGAATCACAAACTGATCCTAAACTCCCAAACTGCGGTATTAACAGGGTTTCTGCAGCTTTCCATAAGTTAAACGTCTCAGTGAGCTAAAACATCACGCAAGCAGAGACACACACAGACCTGGGGAATCTGGTGGAGAGCTGGCAGCTCCGACAGTAGTGGTCCTCCACTCGCTGGGCTCCCCAGCGGAGGTCATCGGTGGTGGGACTGAGGGAGCGGGCGTTCTGGGTCTGGCCTCCACAGCTGCTGCATGGCAGACAGTTCACCCAGGAGAAGAAGTCCTGTTTGAACCATCTGAGCAACTCCAGCACCAGGAAGTCTTCTTTTCCGAGTTTACATTCTACAAACAGGAGAGCAAGTCAGTCAGTCCCTCTGAATCGCTGTTTGAAGGAATACATACAGTACGATCCAGATATACAAGTGATTCTTTTGAATGAATGAGAGGACTTCACCTGGGTCAGCCTCTTTCACCTCCTTTAGCTTGTGTTCAGCAGCAGAGGACAGCTGCTGGTGAGGGATGCAGCTCCTGGCTTTCTGCTGCAGCTCAGGGTTTTCATACAGCATCACATGTTGAAAGTTTGACTGGAGAGTGACAAAGAAGCTCATACTGCTCTCCTGACAAGAAAGACAAGAAAACATCCAGATCACAAACACACCAACAGAAACAGAGTGACAATTTATCATGAATGAAGGAGGTATATGTAGATGTTCTTCAGAGATGTAAGGGGCTGTATTAAAATAATTGGGGTGGTGTGGAGGGGAAGAATGTTATACTTTCAAAAAAACCATAGCCTTCCCTAGGATTATTATTTTCTTTGTTCCTCATTTTATTTTGTAGTTAATCTGGCAAGGATCAAACGAATTCTGGGATCAGAAAAAAAGACCCTAGCTTCAGCAAAAACATAAACAGATAAGCCTGCCACTTTTTAAGACTCCCCTTGCCCCTAATAATTCTCCTACAGTCCCTAAAGATACAAAAGACTGAATTAGACTTTTGTTTTTTTAGCTACTTCTTATCACATATGAAAACATCAATAGCAATGTAAACTAAAACCAGCCCATTCAATATTTTTCATGTCTTGTTCTAAATACCGATGGTGACATTATAAGTGTTGCATATACACAAATCAGCGCTTTGAGGTGCTCTAAAGCCATGAGGATACCCCCCTCTTCATCAAGCAAAGTGGCATTAATTAAATGAAGATGAGCTGTCTATCATAAGACTTGTAGAAACAACCTAGTCCATGGGGACCCTGCTACAATGTATAGAAAAAAACTTCAGACATGTTCAATCACAATTTCTGCCATTTAAACCAGTGATGAGCACAGCTTTACCAAGGACGATGGCTGTGGTGGAGGTGGTGAAACCGGCCGGATGGAGGCAGCAGCAGAGCTCTCTGGAGCTGAGGCTGAGGCTGAGGCTGAGGCCGCAGCAGCCTGAACAGCGGGTTGGACGGGCTGTCCTCCGCGCAGCCTCTGATCCCTCTCTGCTGCTATGGATTCCCTGATGAGCCTGAGCTGTTCCACTGATGCAGACTTGGGGAACACCAGGTGGGTCTCAGCCTGAAAAAATATTTACTTACAGTCAGGCAGATGAAAGGTGACCAAGGAAATGAAGCATGTGGTGCAATAAGAATACTGGCTGTAACACATTATAGTAGACACCTGGCAGTTACTTATGAATTGTACCTCCTCAAATCCCATTTCAAAGAGGCATTCCACAGCACCTTTGATGGGCAACAGCTTGGTGGAGAAAGTAGGATTCCCTATGCGGATCGATCTGTACTTTTCCTCACTGGGATATCTGTTAGGAGGTGATATGAGGAAGTAGAGTTGTGTTTGAGGCTTTGCGGACATATTTGCATATGAGAAATGAGTTATGGGTTCATAACGAGAACAAGAGATATACACACACATATAATAAATTGGCAACATAAATGTAACTAGTATTGTTGTTCATTGTACACGTGGCAGTAATATACTTAAGCAATTCATATGTGGGCAGTTTCTTACACAACATATTTGTTTGTGTGAACCTTAACTCCGCTCAAAAACACAAACACGATAACTTTAACTACTTAACTCCACAGCGTATTTCAGAGACAATGTGAGGTGAGGTAGAGGGGAACAAAGACAGTTTCACTATTTAAAACTGCTTCCTGGTAAGTCACTCATATGCCGAATTAACCACCACACCGTCGTGATTAATACTAAAGCTATGCTACTGTATGGGCGTGTGCTGAGTCATAAGGAAAAACTACAATGCAAGACTTTTTAAACAGACTGGTTAGACGTTGTGTTAACGCCAACAGCGGCGTATACCGGGGCTCACGGTAAAGGTCAGCTTTACCGGCGGAGTGACATGATGTTTGCGACGTTGGGTGCATTTGTAAACAGAAGATATATTGTAACGTTAATAATAATACAACCTCTGCTTAGCCAGAACAGCACCTCTCAACACACCGCTGCTGTGCTGCGGTCCATTCTCAACCTTACCTTAAAATGTTGTCCGCGTATGTAAGTAATAACTTGGCGGCGTCTAAAAACACTCCATTAGAATTCTCACATAACGTTGTGACTGCTGGTGACACCGCCATACTGATCTTTCTTGTACCAACAGGAACTGTCTATGCAGTTTACAGTAGCTAATGCTAACAGTGTAATTTCACCTACTAACGTTAGGTGTTTAGGGTCCTGAGTGTAGCTGACCTATTAACGCCTGTATACGCGTTCGCAGCATTAAACATATTGTACATAGCTTCTTGTATTTCGCTATAATTGTGTATGCCGTATAAAGCACTTTTATCTTTTTTCTTGCTCTGTCGGTTTAATAAATTTTTTTAAATTGTATATTTACTTGTAAACTAGACTGGCGTTCATGATTGCTACCTACAGTGTGTGCATGCAGATTCAATGATGGACTCGCGTTCTCGTTTCGTTAAAGCTTTTACAACTGACAGCTAACTTGTGCTCGACCCAGTAAGTGACAAACTTACTAAGGAAACTTAAAAGTTCAGTTTCGTATGGCGGACATTTCGCCTTGGGTTTTGTACATTTATTCCTTTGATATTATTCACCAAATTACAAGCTAGCTGTGTCCAATTTGACAGCGAATCCAGCATGTGTGCTTTATCACTGTCCTGCTGGACTCAACTCCAGCTGAGAACACAGAGCATAAGGGCACTCCTTCAAAAGAGCGGCTGTGTCTGTCCTCACCAAGATTCCAGACAGCTCAGCTCAGGAAAGCGCCAGAGGAGGGTTGTTATTACTGGTATAGGGTTAGTGTGTCCTCTGGGCACAGGGACTGCACTACCCTGGGACCGCCTGATTAAAAGCCACAGTGGAATTGTTGCCCTTGACTCAGAGGGGTACAAGACAGTGCCCTGTAAAGTGGCAGCGCTGGTACCCAGAGGGAATGAACAGGGTCAGTTTAGGGAGGAGAGGTTTGCCTCTCGTGGGGAGATCAGCAGCATGTCACCGGCCACTGTGATGGCCCTCGGAGCTGCTCAGCTGGCTCTGGAGGACTCGGAGTGGTACCCCAAAACCACAGAGGAACAGCTCAACACTGGGGTGGCTGTGGGCATGGGCATGGTGTCACTGGATGAAATCGCTCGCACCGCCACTGCCTTCCAAGAAAAGGGCTACAACAAAGTCAGCCCCTTCTTTGTGCCCCGTATCCTTGTCAACATGGCTGCTGGGCACATAAGTATCAAACACAAACTGAAGGGTCCCAACCATGCTGTGTCCACAGCGTGCACCACAGGCGCACATGCAGTAGGCGATGCCTCCAGGTTCATCGCCCACGGGGATGCAGTTGCTATGGTTACAGGGGGAACAGAATCCTGCGTGGGGCCTCTGTCGATGGCCGGTTTTGCCAGAGCACGGGCCCTCGCCACCAAATGGAATGACAACCCCACGCAGGCCTCGAGGCCCTTTCACCCAGAGAGAGAGGGCTTTGTGATGGGCGAAGGAGCGGCGGTGCTCCTGCTGGAGGAGCTGGAGCACGCAGTGAACAGAGGAGTCAGGATCTACGCAGAGGTCCTGGGATATGGACTCTCAGGGGATGCCAGCCACATCACGGCACCCACTGCAGATGGAGATGGAGCATTCAGGTGACTCATTTGAAAGCAGACACTTTCTGTTTCGGTATTTTGCTCATATTTGACATTTCCAAATAGCAACCAAAATGCCATTAAATATTCCACAAAACTACTGTTACTCATTAAGCAGTGGTTCCCCAGCTGGGGATCAGGGCTCTTGAGTACTTAGAGCGGTCACAAGATGATTAACAGAATAGGAAAGCAGTCAAACACATCTCTGCCATACACAATTATGTTTATTTATTCACGCTTTCCTCCAATATCTACTTTTATCTCATTCAGTTTTTCTTTTTTTTTTACATTTTACAAAACATTATACAAAAAGACAGTAAAAACAGTAAAACTTTTACTGGACATACAGTATTCAGCTATATAAACAGAACAGGCAGTCAAAATGCACAACCCTGGCACCCCAATATTCCTTTATATTCTGTAAACTAGTTTCCCAAACTTTTTACTGTTTCACCCTTAATCTGTGTCAGAATAAGCTGCCAGATTTAGCTGGCTTTGCTTTTGGACGTTATTTACTCCATCATGGGTTTAAGCTGCGCTGTACACTCTGGTCTATATGGGATCTCAGTTTCATAAAATAAGCCTGCCTGCTACAATAAAACTTGTCGCTGTAAGCCAAACTCTGCTATAGTCAGCCCTGGTGGCAAGAGAGATTTACCCCCTAACAACAATTTATACCTCTTTATACCAATACCAAGAGACAACCCCACAGAACGTGTAGTATTTTCCCACTTTGATCTTGTAAAATAAGCAGCATTGGAAATGAGCAAACTGAGCCAAAACAACAAAAGGAAGATCAAAGTTGTAATGAACTGAAACTATGCTTGAACTGTCTGATCACTGTCTTTACAGATGCATGTCTGCTGCCCTCAGAGATGCTGGCGTCTCACCGGCAGATGTGACTTACGTGAACGCCCACGCCACATCCACACCTTTGGGGGACGCAGCTGAAAACGCCGCCATCAAGAGGCTCTTCCAGCCAAACCTTGAGAGCCTGGCTGTCTCCTCCACCAAGGGAGCCACGGGCCATCTGCTGGGGGCCGCAGGGGCCCTGGAGGCAGCGTTCACCGCTTTGGCCTGCTACCACAGGGTCCTGCCCCCGACCCTCAACCTGGACCGCACAGAGCCAGAGTTCGACCTGAATTACGTTCCCTGCACAGCGCAGCCGTGGCAGACTCACGGCCGACGGGTCGCCCTCACAAACTCATTTGGGTTTGGTGGCACCAACGCCTCACTGTGTCTCGCCAGCATTTGATGAGCGGCTTGTTTTCTGAGTTCCACTCACTGAATATTTTTCAGTAGAATTGATTAGCGCTGCGGCTGTTTGTTTGTGGGAAGTTCTTATTAACTGATTTATTTAAAGCAGCTACAAGAAACTTTCATTTTGTGTTGATTCTGACAGCCCCTGTGGACAGAAGTGGTAGTGTCTGCGTTGTTTCATCTGATTTCAATGAGAATTCAACCATATTTAAGAATCGCTACATAGAAATACATACTCGCTGATGGTCTTTTTTGTTTATATAGGTCATATAGAGGTATCGGTATGAAATTGACCCTTCCTAAATCCTGCCCTTTTTTTGCTCTGTGCTCCAATAACAGTTGAGCAAGCCGTGGTCAGAACCTCTGTCAACTTTCTCCTTTTCTGTACTTAGCTATGCTATGTGCTAGGCTCATCTATGTTGAAAAGGAAATCCCATTTTAGCTAATATAAGTTAGCTAATATTAATTTAATTTAAACTTAAGTTAGCTAATATTACAAAAATACAAAAAGCTAGCTAAGCAATGATTTGTGTAAATTGTGTTTTGCTAACATTAGCGTTCAGATATAACTAGTTAGTTAATGATTGATTTAGATTAGTTGGGTAGTTAGCTAGGCAGGACCTAAGAAGGGTCAATCTGTTTCATTACTGGTTAAAAACAAGTATGTTTAAGGTAAAAATCAGAAATGTCAATGACCATCTATAAACTGCAAAGACTAAAAATTCTGATGAAAGCACTACATCATTGGAATCTTTTCAGATTTTAAAAAAATAAAAGCGAACACCAGAGTAAACTGTATTTCCTGCTCCTCCAGCCCTGACAGGCACTGCATCTTCGACACAGTAGTGGAAGAGGTTTTCAGATCCCATTCCTAAGTAAAAGTATCAGTAACACAAGGTTAAAAGTATGTTTTCATTAGTGTATAATCACCTGAATATAGGATTTGCTGTGTTTTGTTAACGTAGAATGAGCCATTTTTATCTACAGACACTGCGGGTTACCTACCATGGAGTACTAGATCGTGTCGTTCATATTTTTTACACGTTTCACAACCACTGTAGTTTCTCCTTTGTGCTTGGAAGGGGAGGTGAAAGTTACAGAATTGTGATCTACAACTACACCTCTAGATGCCCTAAGTCCTACACACTGGTTCTTTAAAGTATTAAGATTTAGCAAAGGAATTGCCACTGTAACTGATTTTTTTATGTCTGACATTATAAGGTTGTTAATGTTACAGCAGCATTTTACTGTTGGAGCTACTCGAGGTGGAGCTGGTTTTTAAATTCTTTATACAGTTAAGGAATTTAATCCTGTGGTTCCTAATATAGGGGTCCTGCCACCTGAAGGGGCCACAAGAGAAATCTGTGGAGTCGTGAGATGATAAATTAGGCAGGAAAGAAGAAATAGACAGTAGCGTATTATATTTTATGAGCAAATCATATGTTTTATGTAAAAACAGAATCTAAAAATATACTAAATAACTAACGTTAGTAACTGTAGTGGTTTAATGTAGAGGAATAAAAAGTATACAAACAATAAAAACAATATTTCCCTCTGAAATGTGGTGTAATAGTATAAAGTAGTATCAAAACTGCACTTAGGTACTGTGCTTTAGTAAATGTACTCAGTTGCTTTCCACCACTGCTTAGACATAAGATCCAAATGAAGATTTCCCCATCACTGTCAAACCCTCTGTTAGTCCAGCAGGGGGCGTTGGCTCACAGCAAGTCATACATGTTTCTCTCGTGTACATTTCTAGTACATTTTAGACATTCAACAGAAAAATAAACACCACCTCTTTTACAAGCATCCAAATAGACTGAGGTCAAAGGTCACGGCACAGTGCTGTTCATATTATCCATACCTGACCTTACAGCAACCATTAAATATCAAAGTGTTGGAAGAGGAAAGCAAGGTAGATATACGAGAGCCTTTTAGATCTATTAGAGTAAAGTGAGAGCAAATTATTCAATAGAAGAGGTTGATATATTAAGAAGGTAATAACTGTTAATTGCCTGCTGTTAGCTTCCTATATCCAAACAGTGCTTCTTTAAACATGAACTCAGACTCCAAAAAGCATGGGCAATTTATTGCAATTAGGAAATAAGTGGTGCTGTATTTGTGTGCAGCTGACTTTAATAACATCCTGAGGCAAGATCTCACAGTGGTGCCTTTTGTTTTTCAAGGCACTCCTCTGCTCTCCGACTCTGCTGTTCTCTGTGGATTCAGCCTGTTTTGGCCTTTTACTTCAGTGTTGAGAAAACAACAAGGGATCACCAGAGCAGAGGGGATGAGTAAGGCAGGTTAATTGGGGACAAAGTGCCATTATGTCAGGGTTGAAATGAAAGTAATAGGGTAAACAGTCCCCTAAGGGAAAAGGGACAGTTTTCCAAATTGTTACCTGTCTTCAGAATTTAAACGACAATTATTCTGCTCCTTTATACCGAGAAGAAACACACACAGCTCTTGTCTGGCATCCTCAGGAAGACATACAGTGACTCTGAAGGGCCACTTGATATGATGGCTGAGAACATATTGCATGTGTGGTTACATTTCCACATGATCATTTTAGAGGCTGGGAGAAAGGCTCAAATCATTTTACAGTAGATTATGTTCCACTGAGAGGAGGAGAGAAACTGGTTTTACAGTGTAATAACTGGGCCGACATTAGACAAAACTAAAGCCTCACTAGCGGCTCCTAATGACTGTAGTGCCTATTACAGCAC
>NW_023340268.1:21437066-21454566 GCF_004916995.1 Morone saxatilis
ACATGGAATGAACATACTGTATGGATCATTTTGTTGTTCGTGGGCTCATGATGGAAAAGCTTGACATTTTAGGAAATACATGTATGTGTTTTCTTCCCGAGAGTTGATGTTAATTATGGAGCAGGAGACAAACTCCACAGGGCACCTTTAAAGGTAAGGTATGTCATTGCGGAGAGAGATTGTTGAAACACTAATATAAAATGGCATAAAAAAAAACATACAAGCGCACAAACGTTGCTCAAACCACAACAGAGTAAAAACTAGCCATAGTTGGTTTAGATTGTTTTTACAAAACTACAGTGACTGAAGGAGCAGGTTTGGAGCTAAGCTAACTAGCAAAACTTGTTTTTGTAGATCTTTGTGGCTATAAAATGTATGATTGCAAGGGGTTTTATAGCCACAAAGACCCAACCTGCATGTCCAAATACTCGAAGATATAACAACTCCAGGGATAATGTGTATTTTTGGAAAAACAGGCCTTTAGAGTAGTGGGCTTTTTTTTATGATAATGAGCTGTTGGACAAATGGGCTTTCGGTCTATTGGACTACTGGGGTTTTGTGATAATGTGGGAAGTGCCTGACATCACACTCATAAAATAGTTTTTTCAGACTAAAGGAGAAGTGAAGGTGTTACCAAAACATTAGAAATCATTCACTGAAGATATAGTATTTGACTTGACTTGGTTCAGTAAAGGTCAAAGGGTCTCCAAATCATTAGGATTCATCTTCTGGGAACCATGAATATCCACACCAAATATGGTAATCTGGCCAGTAGTGGAAATATCTTGAGTTGGACCAAAGTTCGACATACCAGCTAACCAATATCACCATCTTTAATCTACTAGTGGATAAAAATAACATTCAGTAACATAGATGTATCTCTCATTTAGTAGATTATGGTAATTATGTCATGAACTCTTCTAATCATGCTTTTACAATATTCCCTCAGTGTGTCACAATGCCTTTCTGTGTTGATGCCTTACACTATAAGTAGTGCATGAAGCCAAATTTGATCAAACCCTGCTTCTAAAGCCTTCGTTGCATGTCCTGTATATAAGCTTGGACGTCTTGTTCTGTATTTCACTTGATGAATAATTGCACTGTCTGGGCTGAATTAAATAGCATGATGTAAAGCCAGACCCGGATGATGAATCACTGTTCTGGGGAATGTCTTTCTAGAGCCATTTTTAGAGATTACGTTTTATTAACTCTTCTGGTTGTCACATCTAGCTAATGAATAAATCAATTATTCATTCATTTTTTAATTTGAAATAATCCGACACAGATAAATGAGTTGCGACAAGGTTTTTTTTTTCTTCCTTTTTTTTGCGAGTTAGAAAGGAAAACCCGGCATCTTCATGGGGAATATTTTGGCCTCAGGATTTATACATCACTCCCTGTACAACTCTGGTTTCTAACCCTTCAGCAGTACACAAGTTTTGTAACTAGAGCTAACATGCACCACTGTTTGATTTCAAGTTGTAAATTATGTCCACTGTACCTACATAAACGGGTTTCCCACCTTTATTAGAAGTGATTGGACATACAGTGTATGCCAAAACTATGTTTTGCATTAAATGTACAGACTGGAAGATGAGGATTTTGCAGTACTGCATTGTGATTCGTGCCCGGTGTACTCTGAGAGCTAAGTGTACTGTACCCATTCCACCGCTCCATATCAATAGTGCCTCTGCTGGGCAGGAACTATTGATTCCTACTGCTGTAATGATGATGACTTTGGTTCGTGTTATTCCTTCTTCTCCTCCTTTTATAAATTTTTTTTTTTTACATCCCTGCCTCCCAATTAGGAGGTATCCAAGCTGAATTATGATTGCCATGGCAACAGAGTCAGCATGCATTCCCTTTGATATCACCCTGTCCCACATGGAGCACAGCTTATCACCAGGTTCTAAAATTAGACCTCCCCTCTCTCTCTGTGGCACACACTGGATAGCCTTCATCGTTCTGTTATGACCATTATTCATGTCCAGTGTTAGCCTTTTGTTCAGTTATGGGATTCTGGAATTTCAGCCTTTATTAGAATAAATATTACGGTAGTACTTTATGTTAAACCAAGCAGAAACCTCTGTGGCTAAAAAAAGAAGCCAACACAGAAGTATCCTTGAACGACCACTTGGGGCTGGCTTCAAAACAGAGTCAATCTCAATAAGGTCCCATATTAAAATGCCCAACTTTACAGCAGAAATAAACATGTTTACAGCCTGGGCCAAAAAACACTTTTGGTCTCTATAGCTAATTTACCTGGTCATGCCAACTGTAAGGGGGTGAATTGTTATACAACTCCCCTGTTTAAATCATATCAAGGCTTAAAGTTATGCATAATTAAGGACATGCCTGCTTTGAGTAACAGGTGGGTGCTGTCACAGGCGGCTGGTTTCAGCAACCACCGACTCAGCTCTACTAACACTCCACCTCTTTGCCCATTTTTGGATTAGCCATGAGCCTGCAAAGTCAGGCTTACCAAGATGGTGACAGCCAGAGCCGACCACACTGAGCTTCACAGAGACTACGTCCATGTTTTATACCATCTATGTGTTAAATATTATAAAGCAATTGAATTTATAAACATCTTATCACTTAGAGCAGTGGTTCCCAACCATGGTGTTGGCAAGGGTGTGTCCAGAGGGCCTGGGGTGGCCACCCCTGAAATCTGATTGGCCACCCCAAGTGCCACCCCATTATCCTTACCTCTTCCACTCACACAGTGTCTGTAGTGGGCTCCATAGATGGCCTAAGGCATCCATTGGTACCAACCATGTCATGCTAGCATAAATAACACTTCAAAGTTAGGGTAAATTTTGCCAATGGGGTCCCTTGACCTGTACAAACATTGAGAATTATTGGAAAGCTGATACATATACTTCATGCCACACCTGCATAAGTCAATGCCCCACTCGTGCCACTGCAGTCAAAATGGTATGGACATGCCCTTGGGTGTTGGGACCCACCCACAGTTTTATTTTTGACATTTCATTTTTGACATCATATTTTCCTCAGGCCTCTAAAAATGATTTATATCACTCTTTCCTGACATGTTTGCTTTGTTTTAAAGGGTCACACACCAAAAAGGTCAGCTACCACTTCCTTGGACTCTCCCAGTGGTTTTGGATGGTTCAGTCAATTCATTACCAACCACACATAGTTGAAACAGCTGCTGACCTTTTCCCAAACAATGAAACTTTAGTAGTTTCCTTTAAGCTTGGAAGGGGGAAGGGGAAGCAAGGGCGTGTTGATCTGCAACTACACTGCAACATACCACTAAATCCTACACACGGACCTTTAAGAACAGATTTTGATACAGACCACCCTCCTACAAAACAGAGCCACCAGATTAGATAATAATGCAAGACCCACCTTAGTTGATATTGTTTAGTGGGGTAAATTTCCTAACAAAGTGGACGTTTGGGAGGTGAGCCTTCTATGTGTGCATGCAATAACCTAAAGCATGTATTTCATTTGTTCAATTGTTGTCACCACCAAGTAGGTAACTTTTATAAAAATTTTATTTTATAAATATTATCTTTCTCATGTACTACGGCTAGGATATAGTGAAAAGTTTCAGCAAAATATGAGAAAAAGTTATTCGTCAAAAAATTATCTATTGTCTCTTTAAACAGAATGTCATCCATTTTGTACATGGCAGACATTGATGTCACACTGCCATGTGACTTGTACACAAAAGGGAGGCCACATTCTCCAAAGAGCAGATATTGTAACAGGTTGACCACCATTGTGTTATAATGAAGTGACGGTTACAGAAGATATGTGAAGAATGGTCTGTTCTAGTCAACTGCTATAACAATAAACGGTGGGTCAGTGCAGGCAGGAGAGGTCAAGGATGGTGCAAACATACCACACATGCCACAGTCGATGCATCAGATTTTCCTTGAAGGTGAATACAGATGAAAGACTTTAACAGCGCTGGTATCAGTAGTACTCATGATATCTGCTATTGTTTTTAATGGGATGTCAGTAGGAGTGGAGGCGTGATCACTGTTTGACACATGTATAATTAGCCAGCTTCCTTAACAAAGAGAAATGTTTATAATCTCTTCACAAAGCTGGGTAATAATATCTGACTCTAGCCCTGTAATCATCACTTTTTTAAAATCTCTTGTTTTTTCTGCACGGGAGAAGAGTCAACAGAAGGGAACACTGACTTTAATAAAGGTATTAATGTAAATTTATCTTCATTAAAATTCTGATTATGTTATTTTGCCTTTCCTCTAGCTCTCAGGCTGTAAGTATGTGTGAAAACTACTCAGATGGAAACACAAAGTCTGATGTTACATAAATGACTCGCCCTCGCAGTTGAACCCAAAAAGCATTCGCACTGTGGTGGTAAAGAAACAATACTTACAGTGTCGTGTTTTTAGTCATTTATTTCTGCTTTTAACAAATTAACAAGAAGGAAAACCACATATCGGCGTCCCTCTAAAAACTTTAACACGTTGCCGATAACATGCTTATAATATGCCAATGGCTAGTCAGAGCAAAATGGATCACGGATGTTTGTGGTAGTCCACAATCATCCCACAAAAGCATATCAACAACACCATCAGACTGGCCTCAGCAACACCATACTGATAAGTTACATAAGTACATATCAGAGCTTTTAATACTTTTCATCATAAAAACATCAAGATGCTGCTACAACTCACAGTAAGCTGGTTGTAAGCTTGTTAACACCGAATATAACTGCACCAAAGATCAGCTTCTTAATTTGTGGATGTGGTGTTGTGAGGTCACATGATCTCCAAAACAGTAGGGAGCAGTTCAGGGAAACAAACGCAGGACTCTCAGCCATGAGGCTGCTGTGCATGTGCCGTGTGAAACCAAAAGTCAATGTAAGTCACTTGTCAGTTACATAACATATTTTATGATATTTTCCAAAAACCTAACCAAGTAGATTTTGGTGCCTAAACCTAAACTGAACTGTGACCTCAGGAAGCTTTTTTTTTAAAGTGTAACCAGACATTACATATTTATAATTGCTAACTTGACCGCAAAATGAGCACATGTTGAAAATGTGACATTGACACAGACAGATGTGTGTATTATACACTTTAGTGCGATACAGGTTTACCTTCTCACCACTTTCATGTTTTGGCGGAAGTGCAAAAATGAAATAAATAAATAATGAAATGTTATTTACTATTTAAAGACAAAAGGTTTCCTGTTTCACACATTGCTTATTCCTACTAATGAATCCATGATTATATTTCATTCATTCAGGCTGTTAGGGATTGAGCAGGAAGATACAGAGTGCAGGTTTCACATTTCAAGAAAGGTGTTTAATCAAAACATGAGAAAAGGCAAAGCAGGAGTGAGTATTAACTACACTGGGTCCTAAAAGAGGTCAAAACTCAAACCTGAGTAACTGGACCAGTTCCCATGTACCTCCTAAGCCCTGACAGACTTTAAGCAATGTCTCATGTGACATCACCATCAGTGTCTGAGTGCGAGAAGGAGTGGGACAGCAATTTGGGAAATCACTTTACCTGGAGAGAGACGTGTCTGTGGACAGTGAAGTTTGAGGCAGACTGTGTCTAGTTCAGTAAACTGGAGTGTTTATTGTTTTCTCCTGTTTATAGGTATCAGTTAACAGGACCAGTTAAGTGCAAGAGACATACCATTATAAGACTTATTTGTCTTAATTTGGTATAAAAACGGTGCTGGCTGACAACACTTTTGCTGTTTAATAAACTATGCATTGTGGGTTATTCCCTTCATCAAAATCTTCACACTTAAAATGTGCCTAGTGGGTTAAAAAAGTCTACCACAGAGCCCTCAGACTCTCACAGTGGGACTGCCCTGAGCCCTAGCACACTTCTGTCTGTGAGGCACTAAAGCAAACTGACCTAACTAGAATATACTTGAGGGCAACCCATATCGTGGCCGGCCAAACCATTTAAATTTGTGAGGGGTGGACTAAACACAATAACTACAAACAAACAATACACAGTGTGTTACTAACTAGTAAAATCAAAGTAAAAAACAAAACTCTAAACTCAACTTGCAAAGTTAACTTCCCAAACCAAAGAGATCTCTCCTCAAGCCCCCCTTTCTGTGGCAGGCGTTCAACATGCTCCAGGGCCCAGTTGTAGGCACTAACACTCTAAAGAGGAACCGATTTGACACATCAAAGTATGTTTCCAGTTGTTAAGGATTACTATGCATATGTGGAAAAGATTATAAAGCTTAAGTGTGGAGCTACTATTGTAGCAAAACTATTTACAAATTTGTGTGGAGAGTTGTGTAACTGTATGTCGCCAGGAGCCAAACCTGGCAAGAAAACCACCTCGTCTTCCCTGTCATCGGACTGGCCTCCATTGGTCCCGGCACTCCCGGGTCAGCTGTATTCACAAAAATACAATAAATAAAACTAATATTTTATTTGTCTTAACAGCCAGAGGACATCAGAGGAAAAAACAGATAATGCTTTCTCTATGAAATATCATATCATCCACTTTAGTGAATCCAACCTAATTCTTCACTCATTTGTGGTCTGATAAACAGTACATTCATTAAATTCAGTGCACCATATTGCTATTATCCTGGTTTAATCTAAAGCAGGTTAAAAAACAATAAACAGCGCAGCATTGTCACGCTACCGTCGGCTGCTGGTCTCTAGGCTGTATGGCTACTGATGCACACACAAATCGCCACACACATTTGCAGATATGTGCGCACTTAAAGATTTGTCCACACATTTTCAGATCTATAGACGCATTTACAGATTTGTCTACACATTTACGAATATCATTACACATGCAAATCTAATAGAGATTTGTATGTTTTTTACACATTTACAAATCTGATTACACACACACAGATTAAGATACAGTTACACAACTCTCCACACACATTTGTAAATAGTTTTGCTACAATAAAGCTCCATACTTTAGTGTCTCTAGAGGGTGACAAATGTCCTCAAGTGACGTCACTTGAGTCAGCATCAGTTGGAGCTGAAGACTACAAGTTTGAAAATTTAAAAAAGAGTTTGGAGTCAGTAAGAAGTTAGTTGAATAATGTAGGTGCCAGGTTTTAACAAGGAAGAAGAATGCGTTGATTGAAAAAGACAATATGTCTGGTTATGCTGCATTAATTTTCTTTTTAATTGTCCATTGTGAGTCTGACAGGAGAATGAAACACATCAATGCTGGTGTTAATACTGACATTCCCATCAAATTGAAGAACATTTTGTAGGTTGAAAAATAGCTCACACGCCATCTATGGAGAGTGTAAGACGGTAGGTAACACAGACTAGCGTGACAGACTGACTAATGCTCAGTGTAGCAGGAATATAGCTGCCAGTAGTTAGAGCTAACTGAGCTAACCAGCCATGAACAGCTGCTGTCAGACTCTCTATGTCCATGCTGGAAACACAGAGAATCTGCTGGAACTACATTCATGTCCATTTGTGAAGGTTTCTGTGTTGTACCTGTGTCGTAACGTTAGTTAAGCTAGCGACTCAGAGAGGCTAACTCAGCGTAGTCTGTAGGAGAGGCAGTGTCAGGCTACCCAGCAGGCCACAGTCTTCACAATTGTAACGTTAATTTTAATGGGGTGTCGGGGCAGGGGGAGGAAGGGTTGGTTGGTAACAAAAGCTGCAACCACCTGCCTCCAAATCAGCTAATAGGCTGTGAATGTGCTTCTAGTGACTGCCAAAGCTCCAGAGAACACATTGCTCTGTGATCTCACCTTTTATCCATCACTTCGTTGTTACTTTTCCTGTCTGCAGTCTTTGTTATGCACATGTGTACATGTGTAAAAGTGTATTACAAAACTGGCATAGATACATGACAAAGAAATTAGCATTCTCCAGCAGAAATCTAGCTGGGGAAATCAGGTTTCTGTAATCCCCTTCTCAGATTGCGGAGTGTAACCTGATTATTTAAATGCATATAAATGGACCTACTGTTCAATCAATCAGTCACTTTTAACGGTGGAGGCCAGTAAACCCTTTGACCAGCAGCAGAGTAGCACAAAAGAAAATTATATTAATGTAATTTAAGAACTATGTTGACAATACAAAATGAACTAAACATGCACACTCATCAAAATAATGTCAATGTCAAAATTGCAAATCAGCAACTGTTGTTTTTTCAAAATTTTTATGTCTCTGCCTGGGATGTGATGAATGGTGACACTAAAGGGCAGTGTAGCCAGGTCCCACCCTCCATTACTATCCTTTACTCTTTCCAACCAGTGAAAGGCTTTATGGTCGCTCTCCAGGGTGAATTCTCTGCCGGGGAGGTTGTTATTGAGATAGTAAAGGGCCCTCTTAATGCCAAGTGCTTCATTTTCCAGCATGGAGTAATGGACCTCTGTGGGAAACAGCTTATGGCTGATGTAAGCCACAGGATGCTGGTTGTACCTGCAGGGGTACATCCTTAAGACCTTTTGTGGATGCATCAATTTGATAAAACAATTAAAATCTGGACTAAACTAAATATGTTTCTTATTAAGTGATTGAAAGGTGCCTCCTCTGTCTGTAGAAATGTTTGGGGCATCTTGGTCCAGCTAATCTGTATCAGTGAGCAAAACTGCCCTGGCAGAGAAGGGAGATGCAAAGCAGTGGTAAAATCCAACCACTGCCAAAAACGTCCTCAGCTGCTTCCTTGTTTGTGGCAAGGGACAGGACTTGAAGGCCTTGATAGCCCAGTAGTCCAATTTATCAACAATGCTGACTATTAACACAGCCTACAATTTGAAGACTTCTGGTGTGACAGTGAGAACACAAAAGCGGGGGGGCAAGGTAGGTTATGTGAAATGTAGTTTACTTTGTAATCCAATAAAAACAGGTTTGGCAACAGGTAACAGTCAGCTTGGCAAACAAATCCAAAGGGAGCAGGCAAAAGACACAAACCATGTGCGGGAGGCAGGCAGAGTAAAGGGCTGGAATGGGTTTTTTCATGTGAACCTACCGTAATATCACCCATTAGTTTGTGGAGTACCATTTTTATACCTTAAGTTTGGCATTATGGCTGTTGCCGTCTTAGTTTTTTGGAACCAGACGTGACATTTGGACGAGCGTGTGAAGTGTGGAAGGGAGGATACACATTGCTACACCTCTGTGATACTGTGAGTTGGGTGGTGCTTGGTTTTGGGTCATGGTGACAAAACTTTCTTGGATTAAAGTTGAACATGACACTAAAATATGTTTCTGAAAACAAGGCATGCCCTCAAAGAATCTTGATTCATATTTGATCAGCACTGCCTAGTTTGACAGTTTGAGTTTTGTGTGTTGCTTTGGACAGATGGACCTGAGGACATGCCGTGGTAGCAGCACAGGGTAGCCAGGCACTAAAGCATAACCTACTTTATTGTCTATTTTACTAATTCACAAAATGCTGGATGGAAGACGACTTGAAACTAGGGATTGAGACCATCATAAAGTGATTAGGAAACTGTGCTAATAAATCAAGTGAGAAGCAGGGCCATTTTCTAATAGGGTTAGATTCAATTGGACTTATTTTTTAAACCAATGGAGTCACCCCTTGCTGGCCATTAGAAAGAATGTAGGTTTAAGTCACTTCCACATTGAAAGCCAGACCCAGACGCCCTGTACACTATTAATTATACAATCTATGGTCAGAGAGATGCACATGCATGGGTAGAAAACAAACCAAAATGACGGAGAGCTTTTTGGAAGATCAAGGTGAAGTTGTTTTTGTGCCAGAAACTGCACAAATCCCAAAAGTAATGAGGGGAAAGGTTCATTATCCTAAGAAAGAAACCTCCCAGTCAGCTGTAAGTGCAGAATTAGCTATTAGCTTCAATGATTTTTGTTAGAGCCCTGCACTTGATATGGTGTAAAGCACTGAAAGGTGGTGGATAGTGTTACACAGAACCTGTTGAGGAAGAAACACTTCCACACACTATTACTGCATGTTTATGGCTGTTGAATAAACTCTGTCAAAGTAAAACTGAAATTCCAGAATCAATAGATGACTTACCTTCTCTAAATTACCTACCTATTGCTTTTGGTGATTATCAGTCATTATAAAGCACCATATGTACTGTAATTAGCCAATTGAAAAGTGTTTAGTACTCTACTGTATTCTGCTGTAGTCCTTGTAATCATCTTTCAAAAGAGAATATTTTACTGTGCACAATTACAGTCAAGGACTGCAGCACTCTCTCTGCATAATGTGAGGAGTCTCTCCAGTCTGGTTAAAAAAAATCAAGTCATCAGAGAAGCACTGAGAGTCACTTTCCACATTTATCGTCACAGAAATCATATGGGTAATACACAGTACATCACAGAATTTAAAGCTTCATTGTGTAGCATTTGTGATAGCTTGGCATAGTTAACAATAAATGAAAGCCACGTTATTTATATATTTTCCATCCTATTTTATCCTGAGTTATTTGTGCTGTTTACTCCCTCCAACATCTGCTCAGCCAGGACCTCAGAACACTTCAGCTGGTCTTAACTTTGGTAGGGACCTTTTTTGTCAGGTTATCAATATGCACAATTGCAAATACAAATATGACTTACAATATAATTTAAAGCAATGGTTCCCAACCTTTGTCCTTAAGGGACCCCTTCTTTTTATCATTGAGTAAGCTCACGATCCCTGACTAATTATGACAGTCAACCCAAACAGTCAACACAATAACTGCAGGAAGTTTGAGGAAAATTTGATTTGGATGGATTTTGAGCAGATTATTTCCTGTGCATATTTGTGAATGTATATAATGTAGAGATTACTTCTACTGAGCTTTTTAGGATTTTTTTTGTACAATTCTCTGTCTGCCATATCTATTTATGTAACAATCATACATTCTTGTTAGGCTTAATCTAAACTTTGAAATTTACAATTAACTTTTGTGTGTAGGATTTAGAGGCATCTAGCGCAGAAGTTACAGATTGAAACTAACTCAATACTGCTCACATCTTAGCATCGCAGCCTCCATGGAAAGCGACCCAAGGCGCAGCTAAGTAGCTAGCTAGTGTGAATGTGAATACATATTTGGCTTTTATCTTTTAACCATCTTGAAAATGTGGTTGCATATCTATGTACAAAAAAGGAGAAAAGTGGACTAAGGTTCCAAAAGGGGCGGGACTTCAGAAGGGTCAATAGCACCTTGTATATCATCCATACCCATCTATACTGTCTAGCATCACAGAATGTAAAATTGAGTGTAAAGGCTAGTGGATACTAGTTTATGATAAATATATTAAAGTTTCCAAATGATTTATGAATAGTGAAATACTATGTTACAGCTTTAAAAGAGTAATTAAATTCTGTCTTATAGAAACAGATGGTAGATAGTGTTTTTTATGTCATTAGTCAGATTAATGTTTGAACCATATCATTAGGGTAAAGGTAAAGATTACCATCTGTTTGTCTGGAAACAGCTGTGGATGAGGTGTTGTCATGGATTCTCTCACTCTCCTATATCCACCCCCTACTCAGGGACTACCTATTTGTCTTGTCACTGTGGAACTCTACTCTCTCTGTAAACACTGCCTAATTAATCCAAATAAGATTTTCTCCTGCAGATCGGGGGGTTGTCACCAAGAAACATCTCCCTCATCTTCTCTGTGGATCTTTTGACTAACAGATTGCAGTGAGTAGAAGGAAGGATGAGAGGCCTCCACCATCTGCTCTTCTTCGTATATGGAGGGACAGGTCTCATGAGATGATGCAATATTGTTAAATGCCAGCCGTCTGGCTGCAGCGCCTGTCTTGTTCACTGTATTCGCATAAAACCTTGTCTTCTCTGTCTTCTCATCATGTGTGAAGTTTGTATCACCAAAGCGAGATGAGATGTGTCGCCTGCGTTCTTTAAAATGTACTCATGAGAGTGACAATAGCCTTTTGAGAGTGTTGATATTCGTAAAACAGTGTTCTGAAGCTGTTGGAGCAGCACTATTGTAGTGTGAATGTTTAGACAGCCTCCATGAGCTGTCAGGAATTCAACAGACGCTTCTCACACAGCACAGATGGAAATGTTTCTCAAAACACTGTGCCGTAAGCCAATATCACCAACACAAACCGCGCCCGCACTAAATACACTTCAAGGCCAAAGCTGGTGCATTGTTATCAGGAAAAATATTTTTGAATCATTAAAAGCTGACACGTATGCACCAGGAATTAATTAAGCATGGCAGTAAAAAAGTCCAAACTAATTAACAACACTTTTGTAAATGTGAATATGGTAAAAAAATTATGAAAATGGTCAACTGCAAACATCACCTGCTGCAAACAACACAGAAGGAGAGACAGAAAGCTTGTCACCAAAGACGTTTGTGAGATGTGATGAGAATACTCATCATTGTATAGCTTATGATGATGATGATGATGATGATGATGATGATGTAAAGGGGGTTCACCCATTGACAGTAGGCTATATATAATGGATAGAGCTTCCGGGTCTGTGAAGTGAAGTCTGTGAACGCTTAAACCTGCATTCTATGTAATAGCCAGCAGGGGGATGCAATATAAACCAATACCATATAGTCCTATGGAGAAATGAGCCGACTTCTGACTTGATTTATTATCTCAGTAAACTGTTTCCTAATGGGTCTCAATCTCTAGTTTCAGTCCTTCTTCCATACAGCATGATTTCATTTAGTAAATGATGTCCCCATTTAGAGTATAAATACGACCATTAAAGGCACGTATGCTTTAGGCGTGGGCCTACCTATGATTGACAAGGTCATTTCTCAGGTGAGTCGTCCAGCTCA
Organism: Morone saxatilis; assembly: GCF_004916995.1. Lineage (NCBI taxonomy): Eukaryota > Metazoa > Chordata > Actinopteri > Moronidae > Morone > Morone saxatilis. The sequence continues at coordinate 21,449,791 of NW_023340268.1, forward strand.
ACGTACCAAACTCAGATCAAACTGTCAAACTAGGCAGTGCTGATCAGATTATGAATCCAGATTCTGTTACTGGCGTTTCCTATTTCTCAACTAAAAACCTTTCAGAAACATTAGTAACCCGTTTATCTGTAATACGAGATTGTGTGTGAACAGGTGAGCCACCATTGTTTCCTGCTACGAACGAGTCGAAACTGTGCAGCCAATGAGAGCAGCTCAACTTACAGTACATGAGCTCCGTGCTCGCGCCGTCTAACTATCATGGTGATGACCATAAAGCCAAACTCCTCAAACCAATGGGTGACGTCCCGAAACATTCACGCTTGGGTTTACCATTATCATTGGCATTCATCCTTTGGGGATCATCAACAGCCAATTTAATGACAATCCGGCCTGAAGTGGTTAAAATGTCTTGCTCTGGATCAGAGTGTTGAACAGACACATACAGGATAATACTATGGAGGGCTGTTTCCATCCATTTAATGTGTTACCCAGGTAACAAATGTCTCTGCATTGTACATTGTCCATTTCTCATCTGCACTTGAGAAACTTCCACATTGTGCACTTGACATTGATCTTGACATTGTGTCGTGAATACATGCCTCAACAAGAGCTGACATGTTATGGCAGGGTGAAGACAAGTGAACAAATCCTCCTGAGAGGACCAACACTATTTCTGGACTCTCTCCTGGGTTTGTTGAGACATGAATATTAGCTTTATAGCACCAAAAGCTGGTATTCATCTAAAATTATTCAATTTACTAATTACTAAATGTATGTTAAGAGCAAATGTTGCAAATTCCACTATTGGAAATCGATAAGACAGTTATGACTGTGTGAAGGAAGCAGTTCATTATTAAACTAAAATTGTAAAATGATCTACTTGCTCTGAGAGCCAGCAGCACCGTATGTCAGCAATAGTGATTGGAAACCATATGATTATATGTGATTTGAATTATGCCTTTATCGTTATTGTTTAGCCCGCAATTTTAATTATTGTGGCCGTGTGGATTTGCACTGTAGATTTAAGTTCAGCCAAGTTTAGTTAAAGACACACTTAAGCAGGTTGCTGTGCTGTATTGTAGATTTAAATCCCACCCGCACTGGGCTGACACTGAGTAAAACCGAGTCAAGCCAAACCAGCACATGGAAAGGGGCTACTGGCCTTTAGTCTAGACAAGGTTGGATTACCAACCAGACAAAACCGTCAGTTGCCTCTAAATTCTCAGGCCTGGAAGGCTCCAGGTTGACCTGTGGCAATTAGTTTGTCTTAATTTGATTATTTGTTTTCTAATACTGTAGCTCAAAGTTTTGGTTTTATCATATTTAACTTTCTCATAAACCGGGTTTCCAGCAGCAGCAGGCCGCTGTTTCCATTGGAAAAGCTGTGATAAACTGTAGGCTACATTACCTACTTAGCACCAAATAGAAGACAAAGTTAGAGACCAGCTGGTTCCCTAGCATGATTCCCAAGTAAATACTAATTATGTTGCTGTGTGTCTGTGGATGTGTAAGCAACTTGCTAACCCATCCGCTGTGTTTACAGCTTGTAATATTCTGAATCATTTTATGTATTATTTGTATATTATTCACTTTTTATTGCCAATGATTTAACAGGTTGTTGTTAGGGATTAGTTATTTCAGTATGTTTTAATACACATAGATGTGAAGGCCAAAGCTAACAATATTGCAAAGCTTGTGGAATATATTGCTATATTGCCGTTTTACATGGCTAACATTAGCTTGCTTGCTAATGCAAACAAATTTCTAGCTAGCTTACACAACAAATACTGTCAGCTAACTTGATCCAGAATCCCAGGGCTGATCTGGCTAGCTTGTCGATTGCAGGTTAGGCTGGCCTGCAGCTGGCTGGGCTAACCTCAGCTTGCTTGCTCACTAACATTATTGCCAGCAGAGTATTATCTGAGTTACTTTACTAACATTAGCTTGAAAATTACTTCCCCAGCTAATGTGATCCATGATTCTCACTTATGTATTGTTACTGTGATGACTTTAGCCCACAATAAATTATGATAAATAATGAATGGTACAAAGCAAATGATTGCATTCCACTAGCTATGAGTGATAAAAGGCAGGGGCATCCAACTAGCTAACTGTAGCCTAAGCTAAACTGGGTCTGCCATTGGTTGCTTCGTGGTGTTGGGTTATGGGGTATTTTGTAAACGAAAAGCTAACTTAGTTAGTAGCATGGAGTCAGTGGTCCAAATAAAATATAGGAACATTGCAGGTAGTAACATTATGTGAGTGTAATGTATTTTTCCAGCGTTTTCCCAGGATTATGCTAGCTATGGACTATGTATGGAGTGCAAGCAACAGGACACTGAATGCAGTTTTATATAGAACCTTTAAGGCCTTGTTTGATACAGGGACGTTGAGGTGAAATAAAGTTTTAAGGCCTTTAGTACTTCAGTTTATTTTAGCTTGAAAATAACACCATTACATCAGAGTAAATATATATAAAACCTGGGGACAATCGCTAGAAATGTAGCATTCTTTTCCTAATTGAAAACATTTTCTGTGTTCCAGCTAATTTTTCTACACTTATACTAACATTTTGTAATACCATACACTGTACTTTGTGTAATAACTATGGTGCCGTTCTCTTAAAATATTGGTGCGGGGTTATTGCAGTGACTACATATGCCTTAGCAGCACCTGTAACATATTGACAGGACAGCCTAGTAAGCTCTTATACACTTCAGTGCTGTTGAGACTGCAGTCTGTTCTCCTCATTCTAATCCTGGATATATATATGGCCTACTGTATTCTATGTACTACAATACAGGATTCATTGTGAAGGTTGTCCTACTTTATCTATTAGACTTACACCAAAGCCAAAATCAATGAAAGACAATAGTTTCTTATTATTGCACAGAAACATACTAATAAATGAACACAATACTATTTCCAATGCTGGGGATTTACAGGTTTACACCTAATATATATGAAGGGCTCAACAAGTCCACACAATTAAGTGACGAAGTATGTTGTTTGTAACTACCCTTTAATACTACGCATGTAAATCAGCAGGACGAAATCATTTGTCTTTGTCTACCAAAATTATTAGAAATCATTGTTGAGAAATAAATCTGTTGCTCTATGATAGTGTCACCTGATTTCTTCCTTTGCTCCAACAAACAAGAGTCATAATTACTATGGCCGCAAGAGGGCTTTGTGATGTTAATGTTGTTTTAGGGTATTTTGTTAAACGACTGATGCTGTTTTTCAGAAGGTCTCGAAGGGTAAATGGTAAATGGACTTGTATAGCGCCTTTCTAGTCTTCCGACCACTCAAAGCGTGCCACATTCACCCTTATAGCGATGACAAAGTCCATCGAACAGAAACACATTCATACACATCCACACACCGATGCACAGCTTCAGGAGCAATTTGGCATTCAGTATCTTGCTCAAGGATACTTCGACAGAGCCGGGGATCGAACCAACAACTTTCCGATTACAGGATAACCCACTCTTCCTCTGAGCCGCAATAAGGGTCACATACTTTCTCACGTGTTCTTTCTGTATGCTAACTATTTGTTATCTCGTTCAGGGCCCTGAGCTTTTTGCCTCAGGCCTTGTAATGGCATTGCTGTATGTTGTCTGGTTTTGGTAATTCAATTAATTGGACATTTGTTAGGTAATTAATTTACCACTAAAGTACTATGCCAAGTCTGGCATTATTAACTACTTTTTGTCACAATGTAGGTTTAGAGGCTTCATTATTTAAAACTATATGTATGTATATATATATATATATATATATATTGAAAATATTAATACACCATGAACCCGTGTTGCTATCGTAGCCTCACTGTGGTTTGTTTACATAGCCAGTCTGCTCCGTGTGTAGCTGAGTAGAGCAACTTAAACTGTTGTTTCTATCATCTATGTCAGTGAATTCAGTAATTATTTTGACCAAACCAGAGTTGGTGATCGCTGGAACAGTGGAAAGACTAACAAAGACTGTTTCGTTGAGTTTTATTTTGTTTCTGTCCCATTGTTTTGGTCTGAGATATCCAGTGGTAAGGGAATTACAATACAATATTTAGTATATTGTGTTCACACAGTACATATTTGTTGTTTGTTGTGTGAAACCCAAATTAAACATCATTCCAGCACAGGCACAGGAGTAATGGTTGCACTGGAATTAATGGAATGGAAACTTGGAGGTGACAGGGAACATACGTATTTCACAGAGGGTGGTACTGGGGGGTCAGTAGGGTCCTATCAGCAAATTGTTGCCCCAGGCTCCCTAAAAGATTATAGATCCCCTTCAGACACGTTTTAAGACATATGACATTTATCTGCTTGGAATAATAAATTGTGGTTGCATTAAAAATCATAAATTTACATCCACTCCTTCTACTTTGTTGAAAAATTCAATTCTTTTAACATTTTACTTTTTTAAATGAATAAAAAATAGTGTTAAATTTGACAGCATTTGACACCAAACTGGGGTAGCATTTTTTTGGGCAGCTGCCACCCCATCCCATCCCTCTAGATCCGCCCATGTCTGGTTGTGGTGGCCTAAAGTGCTGCTTATAAATTCATGTGTTTAACTGAGATTTTGGTTGAGCACAGATAATCAGCAGATGAATGTGAAAAAAAAACTACACATATATCATCATATTATTCTGCACACTGAAGCTCAAGCACATTTTTGACTAGAGGGGGCCTTTGAAGCTGCAGTAGGTATCCCAATACCATTAGGAGAACTTAGAGGAGCCAGAATCAGATTTTTTCACAGATTATCTGT
>NW_023340268.1:21454621-21464278 GCF_004916995.1 Morone saxatilis
ATATAGTGAAAGTTTCAGCCAATATGACAAAAAATATCTGCAGTAAATGTGCTATCGCAACATTGTAAAAATACTCAATTACAAATAAAAGTCCTGCATTTAAAATCTTACCTACTGGACCTCATAGTCTTCATCAGTGGACCACAAGTGCTACAGGAAAAAGCTAGTTGATAGACGATAATTTAGGAATATTATTTCAGACACAGCTCTGTTGTTTGAGTCAGAGATGTGACTAATGTGATGAATAAAATTCCATTCCATTCATTTCCTACTCTCTACAGTGTCTGATTCCAAAAACGACTCAGTAAAACTCAACAACCAAAATGAGATGCTGCCATCCATAATGTAATTAGTTAGTCACTGCTACCCTTGGAGGCATGGTACAGAGAGAAGGTGAATTGAACACAACGGCTGGATGCAGTGTATCTTTTTTTTCTCATGTACACGCACCTGGTGTTGCAGATCAGAATGAGTTTATTCACCTCAGAATTTAGGGTAAGAAGGCAGTGCATGTAAATATACATTTCTATTACACTGCACTTTGCATTTTATTCCCCCACTGTGTGTTGTTATACCAGACATGGAGGTAAAGATAGAAGTACAACATGGATTCATACAGTATATTCAGAAATAACAACCTAGAAGTGTCTGATATGTTTTAATTCCTATATTTTATATTAGTTTTTATTCCTTTTCATCCTCTTTTAGTGTCTTAACTTCCTCTTTGCTCATTATTCTTTGGCTTCATTATCATTTAATCTACCTTGTGTAGTTCTTTTTGTTTTTGTAAAGCATTTTGTAACATTGTTAGGAAAAAGTGGCCGTCTGACATGCTACATTAGTTCGCAACATGAACATCATTGTTACAGGAGGGTTTGTATTGCTACTAGGATGTTGCAATATGAGGAAGATCTTTTGGCAGCGTTGAGGGAGGGTCCCTAAACTGTCTAATAATAACAAATGTCTTAATTCGTCCCTTCAATGTGTTTCAAACTGTACTTATGTTCAGTCATGCTCCGCAGTTGAAATCTAAAGCAAGACAGGCTTTGTAGACTGCTGGTGAGAATGTGATTATGACAGTTGAATAGTGCAATAAAGAGCCCGTAATTCTAATTTGTGTCCAGTGATTGATCTGTAAGTGTGTGTGAGGAGGTGGGATTCAGATGTAGCTGGAAGACAGATGTTTTTCATATGTAGATGTCATAATGGGTGGACCAGATGAAAGAGGAGGGGTTGGGGGTCGGTCACTACAATTATGTTCATATTTCCTCCCTCTACCCCTGACTTAATATGATGAACACCATCATTATTGATCCTAATGAGATATTCGACAGTTTGTCATTTCCAGTCACTTTATTGCTGGCTATGGAAACTTCTTTTATTCGGCTGAACTTTTAACATACAAATGTCAGATGTATGTCACCACTCAGAAAAACATAATGTAAAAACATATCCTCGCATATAAATCTTGCTCTCTTATTGATGAGAGAATTTTTATGAGCTTCTAGCAAGGGGCCAGGACCTCCACTCGTCTGTGGTGCCTTTGCTCTGCTGCCTCACGTTTTTTATACTTTCTCAGATGGTGAGAGATGATGAGTTTTGTTTTGGTTCATGCAGCCAACAATGGAAAATAGGCTCATACCTTTCACATCTTTGTGTTACAAGAGTCACGTTAGTGAGAAAGCAAAAATGGAGGACAGCAAGGTAGTCACTAGGTTTCAGTAGGTGGGACTGAAATGTCAACCAGCCAATAGGTGGTGACGTGTTTCTCTATAGGGAAATGGAAGAAAAGGCTGAATACAAACAAGGTGTGTCAGTCAGTGCAGGAGCAGTGATTCCTGTGGGAGACAGACACTCCCTCTGGCGTGGATGGTTTGGGTTATGTCACTCTTCAGATCTTGTACATGCAGCAAAAAAATTAAAGCACATTAAAACCCCCAAATGTACAATATGGCCTCTCAAAAAAAACACAGTTAAGGTCTCAAAATCATAGCATACATTTGAGGACAATAAAAATATTATAATATATTTTAGACACTACGTAATATACATTTTTCAATTACAACAAAGTAAATGTTTTGCTGCCAAAAACCAAAAAAATATTTCATACAGCTTTAACAAAAGGCCATCCATTATTAGGTGAAAATTCTTGTGTAACATTTGAAATGTAAAGTAAATCAAAGCAATGAGTATGCATTTTACTGCTTGATAGGGAGTCTCTTTACATTTAGTTAAAGAATTCAAAGAACAAAAGCAATAATACTGATCAGTATTTTGTCAAGTTACATTCCTGCATTACTTGTAATTTGACAGCATACCGACCTCTCTGTGGGGTTTTTCAGGCAAAACCACAGCGTGTGTCTCATGGTGTACAAGCATGTCAAGTGTTATTAATGTTGGGCTGGGGAAGGGAGAAGGAAGACCACAGCTGCAACTGTCAGTGCAGGCAATGTAGAGGTTATTACAGCAAATATCAGGGGAAACAGCCTGCCCTGCTCGCCATGAGAATCTGTCAGTCCTGACCCAGCCGAGAGGTTTCACTCGCCTGCTGTTGTGACTATATTCAACCCTGCGTACTGGAGGATTCTGGTAGTAGCTGCTATGACTTACTGTCCACTTACATTCTCTTTTCATCAACATAATTTTAACTAATTAGTTAATTAGATCCTTGGCCAAGGAGCAGAGGTTATATGATCACCTCCTTCTGTTTGTTTTTATTGACCTTGAATTGCAGCTTTTTGCTGTGTAGATTCATGCTTCTAGAACAACCTAAATAGCGTCTCCTGCAGCTCAAGCTTGACTTTTCTTTAGGAAATTCTTGACATTCTGATTGCCTGTAACAAAACAGTACCTGGCTGCAGACTAAACGGCAGATCTCCAAACAAGCATGCATAAGCACGTTCCTTATGGCTCAACCAACGGGATGGTGAAACATAACGGACAAGAACATGAGCATAGCGTTTACGTTCTAAGCTAGGCTAATAGTTAGCTACTGAGTTTTGGTGAAGATGGCTGAGCGTGAGCAATCGACAGCACCTCTGCTACATTCATGTGCAGTGCATAGGGCACCAACTTCGGAGGGGGCGCCAAAACAGCCTGATGATCATTAAACATAATAATTCTAATCAGATCAACCATGTTTCAACCAGTAGAGGGCGGTCGCTATGCATATTCATAGCACAATATGTAGAATACTTTGCACTGAAATGTCAAGATTTGGACCTGAATCAATCAACAACACTACTAAAGGCCCATATAGATAGGTTTTCAGCTAAAAAAAGGTGGTTTGGGGGTTTAGTTACTCTTTAACGTACAGACAAGAGATTAAAATTGATCCTCATCTCTCTCTTAAAAAAAGCAAATACACATATTTCCCAAAATGTCCAACTCTTATTCTTATCTTTTCAATTAGCCATTGTTAAAGTAAATACAATTCAATTGGAGCTTTGGGTTAAACAACTAAAACAAATGTATTATTTTTCATTTAAAGCTAGCATTTTGTCTCACTTCTCTGTTCTCTGTTGTCTCTCCTGCATAGTTTTATTCAATTAATCATCATCCGTAATGTGTGTTACTGTAAGTCTTCAAACATAAGTGTTAAGGCTTACCTCTAAATATAGACAAGAAAAGTTCCACCCAGACGTCTATTTTAGTATCTCTCGCAGATTGAAACGTGACCCAGAGATCCGACTGTATTGCGGTGCTGTGAGGTGTTAATGAACTGTAAATGACAGAGAAGGTGTTCCTCATTCGTTAATACTGAAGTTAGGCTGAGGATGAATGTGAGAACTGTCCCAGAGGAACGAGCTGAGAGGATCAGAGGTTGAAATGGTTAGATAATCATGTCCTCTTCATATTTAATTGCTGTATGAAGGCAGGCCTTTTTTAGCCCCTTCATCAGCAGGGCAAGTTTAGATGTAGTGCATGTGTGTATAGCCAATGCGTACCCTCACTGTATCTGGATGTCAGTGTTGCATGGTAATAGGTGCGCAATTCAATAAATCTTGTCTTTGTCTGTGTGAGGCTTACAGCAAATTGCACACAATTTGTTTGCAATTGCTTCTGTGTCGTTGCCTTTGGCTTTCATGTAACAAAAGACCTTCCCTTTCTAACAGTTACATTATGCTAAGTAAAATACCAAAATGAAAGTACCATGGAATCTTAAAATATCTTAGGGTTATTGTCTAGGTTTGAGACAAATATATTGGCCTCAATTCTGCCAGAAAATAGAAATAATCTTTAAAGTATAAAGGCCCAATAAAAAAAACGCTAGCTGCTATAATGTTAATACGAGAGTGTGGAACTGAATGTAAAATGTTCTGATCATTTAGTTGTTTTAAAAATGTTAAATTTGCCCCAAAGAGGAGTTCACTGTAGGATGATTAAAGCCATGATTACGTAATATTATTAAAATCATCATGGATTGATTTGGAGGAGCTGTGTGAGAATGTGTACTTCTGAGTAGGAGATACTGGGAATTATTGACATGTACAATATCCCCTACTTGGCAGAACAAAATGCACAAGTATCAACAAACCAATGGGAAAATGGTTGCTTTATATCTGGTCTCCCTATTAATGAATCACAATAAAACAAAACAAAAAAACAATTTATTGGGTGTGCCTTCAAAATTTACATCTTACTGTATAATGCATTATGTAGGTAATGGAATAAGGGGAGCTCTCCTGTTCTGCAGCATGAGGCTGATCACAGCTTGGGTCTTATTTCAACCCAGTCTCCTACAAATTATGTATATATTACTAAATTGTATTCCCAATTACATTGTGCCGACAAACCTCACGTTGAGAGGCAACTTTTAGCGGTTGTATGATGATGCAAAATTTCTGTACTCATCAGAGATGCAAATAAGTAGGGGAACTTGCCCATTGTTCCGGGAGCCCATTATTCTGAAACCCCAATAGTCTGAAAAATCTCCCATTGGACCATTGCTCCGAAGGCCCATTTTTCCAGGATAGGGTTTTGCCCTTAATACCTTTGTGTATTTGGACGTGCAAGCCAAGGATAAATTCAGGTGTTTCTTCATCTTTGTTGGTGACATCGGTTGTCATGGTAACAATAATACATGTGGTTAATCTTTTGAAATAATTGCAGTTTGGTTAGGTTTAGGCATCCAAACTAATTGGTCAAATTTGGGAAAAGATTATAGTTTGGGTTCAAATAAATATGTTCAACACGTCAGTTAAGTTATGTACGTAAGTTAGTGATACCAGAGTGTGTATTTTCAGAACAACAGACCTTCTGACAAATAGACTTTGAGACCAATGGGAAATATTTCAGACTATTGGGATTCCAAATAATGGGCCGTTGGAACGTGGCATGGCACCCTAAATGGTCGGGGTACACAGGGATTTGATACTGCAGGCTGGGGTTCACATCCTTATTCTGATTTACTAAGTCACTATCAACTTTTCTGATATTGAAAAAAGACCATGACCTTTCCCTAAGCCTAACCAAGAGCTGAGAGTGCCTCAACGTAAATATCTTGCATGCAAAGTTTACATTTTGGCCAGTGAAAGGTGCTGATGGAAAGCTAGCTGGGGTCATCCAAAGGGTTGATCCTCTAGGAGCATGAATGTGATCAGTATATTTCATGGCAATTTGTCTTTTAGATATTAACATTTCTTAGTCAAAAAACATTAGAGTTCCGTGTCTGGACAGCATGATTATCCTCAACAAATTTTATGGAAATCCTTCTGTTAGGTTGAAAAATAAGGCAAAAACATTATCCCTCATAAGTGATCAATAATTCAGTTCAATTTCCATTCAATTTTATTTGTATAGCGCCAAATCATAACAGAAGTTATCTCAGGACACTTTTCACATAAAGCAGGTCTAAACTGCACTCTAAAGACATTAGGAACTTGGGGACCTTGAATATTCATAGTAAATGTAATGGATATCTGGGAAGTCCTTGTGAAAAAATCTATCCAAAACAGTCAACAGACAAATGGATGGACAGAATGACCAATGGATGAATAGTTAGAGATAGATGTTAAATGCATGGGGTTTAGGCCTATTCTAGCTGAAAAAAATAAAATGCATCTAAAAACGAACATGGACTGATAAATTGATTTTTATCCGTTTTATCTTATTTGAAAAGATATATAAGCGAGGATATACTGTCTTATTTGATCAGTGCCAGTTAAAGAAATCCCTCCATCTGTGCTCCGCTGTCAAACACTTCACCATCCGTCTGCATGCATCGACCACTGAGAAGCTGCTAACTCACTGCATCCGAGTGGCTGACCTTTCCATGAGAGCATCACAGATCGATGAAACGTTATTTGATGGTCATGTAGATGTTCAAAGAAACAGCAAGGGGCCATTGTATCGTCCAAATTCAATATGATAATGATTCATGAATGATTTATGAGTAGTTGATATTCCTTCTGGGAGGATAAAAAAAAAGAATTTGTTAGATTCTTTGACTCACAGCGACGGTGTTTCTTTCATTCTGTCAGGTTTCTGTGTGTCTAAATATTTGTAAGATTACATGACTGAAAATTGTAAATGAAAACATATTCCCAGACATTTGAACAGGAAGCATTGTTTGTGCTGCACACATGGTGAATGGCATAATGAGCTGTGTATTGAGCAGATAAAAGCCTCCTAAGCATTTATTATGCATTCTCTTTCCTCTGGCTCCATATACAGCATATAATTATCTCAGGCTACAGGAAGACTGACCACTTAGTAAATGCGGGAACAAATCATGACCTTGTGTCCTGTAAGTGACATGGAATTAATCTTTGTTTTGTGCCTCTAAACATCAGTGGAAACACTCTTGGGAGTCTTGGGAGCGCAGTGGTGTTGGCCCTCACACTCAGGGATAATGACTCATCTTGTGCTAATGAACCTTTTGGAGATGTACTTGTCGTAATAACTGAGCAGTTCAGCTCATCAGAGTCAGTTCCTTGTGATAGCAGAGTTGCCAAGGAATTTAAAAGACAATACCAACCAGTCTGACAGGGTCCAACATATAATCTGAGCTTTGTGGGGGACTGACTAATTTAGGGGTGGAGATAAATAAATAAATGAATAAATGAATAGCCTAACAGGTGTACTTTCTGAGAGAGACAGAGAGTCTGCTCATTACGTGGTCCAACATTTTCACACACACAAACAGCAGCCCACTATGTGCAACAGTTCTATCAGGTAAATTTCGACAACCCAAAACTGTCCGAGATGTCTGTGATAATGCTACAAAGTTTCAATATCCTGAAATATGCCAACCCATCACTGAAATGCAGAACGCAATTGACTTTTCTTAAGTCCTGTCCCTTTTCGAACCTCGGTCAACTTTCTCCTTTCCTATACTTAGATCAGCCTGAAGTGGACCAAAAAAAAGGAGCCACTACCCTAATTCAGCACAACCGTAACCCTATTTCTTTTGATTTTTTTTAAAGGACTTTTTCAGGGCTTTTTCCTTAGCATTAAGCTGTTGTCTTAATGTTAAGCTGTTTTTTTTAGCGTTAAGCTGTTTTCTTAGTGCTAGTCTTACACATAGACACAGTTATGCAGTTGTTAAGGAGTACCTCACCAGCAATATTTCACTTTTATTGTATACCCCTTGGGAAAAATACTCAGTGGTGGGTACCATCATGCTTACCAAAGGTGGTGGAACTCAATGAGAAGTAAGAGTACTCATGTGGACAAAACTCAGAAGTGTCGGTACTCAGTACTGGGGAGTACTAGCCCATTTCAGGAACTGACTTAGATATGCTATGTGCCTGTCTCGTTATTCATCCATTTAAAAAAGCAAATGCAATTTAAAATGTGGATTTGTAGATAGGGGCAAAGTAAATTTGCACATTTTTTTGTTTTGAATTCAACAATGAATGAATGCTGACCAATGGCAAACTGTCTTAACAGCATCGCCATAACCACCATTGATGTACCTGAGGTCTGCACCTCGGTAACTTTTACAACTTTTAGTCTATGTTATGTTTTTTTAATGAATTAAAGCAATTTTATTGTTATAATAATAATAATAATAATAATAATAATAGTAAAACAGGCAATTACTGTATTGTAAAGCCTGCTGTAGATCTAGAATTCCCTTACATGTGACAGTAGGCTACATGTAATGACCGGTCTGAAAAATAATCTAAATGAAATGTAGGCTACAGACCTGAAATATTGAGTCATACTGCCAAAAGAAAATGACAGTTGAGTTGACTTGATGATGTAAAGCCAATAGTTTTACAGTAGATTTTATTTCTTCAAAAGACTATGCTCTAATCTCAGATAACACTAATACACTAATATTCCTTCCTAGAGTAAGACTTCAGCTGGAAGTAACACTAAGTGAAAGTAACTTTAATGTTACTGTTAATGTGATGTTATTTTTGTTATTCGGCATTAGCTAATAATACTGGACACGCATTTTACTAATGTGGTCATATAGTTAGGAGCATACACTGTATGATTCTGCAGGTTGTTTAACAAGACATTAAAACAGTAATTATCATTCAGTTTTCATTTGTGATTCATTTGCATTTGTTATACTACAGTTGATGCACTGTATATACGTGTACTGCTGTGTTAGGTTTGAGGGTGAAGAATAAGTGGCTGTCAGCCTGGATTGGTAGGAATGTGCGGTGCTGTGACCTAGTTCCCTTTGGGTCGGTGTGACCTGCGGAAACACCAGTACAATTTCATCAACAAATGCCACTCATAACTACATAATATTCCACAATGGTGTTTCACGTTCAGCCACAGGAAGGAAGCTGAGATATTATAATCAATTAATCAAACAGGACTCTATAGGCTGTCAAGAATATGGATAATTCCTGGTATGTTACAGGGCCTCCGCAGCTGTGGGTCCCTCAAATAAACACCGCCCACCCCACCCCCAACCACATCGTAAATACAACAATAATAACAGTAATGGATGAATACAATAACTGTGCTTTATAAATTCATTGTCATTAGCACATACATGCACATGCAAGACCTATTACCTGTCTGCCAAATGATGACTTTCCATTCATTCAATTTCTACATGGTGAACACCACAGCTGAATCAAGCCACTGCATTTATTACAGCACTAACCAGGAAACTTGGTGATTCTACTTTCAAAATAAAAGCAGACCATTTGCCACTTTGTGGTGTAGAGTATTTACCATAATTTATAAGATAGACAGGTCAGCTATCTTAAAAAACGTCTTATTCAAATATGTTATAATAATAGTCCTTTGGAGGCAAAGAAAAGCCATAGCTTATAAATAGGTGAAGTGTAAAAAGTATGGGATACATTTTTGGTCCAGTGTGTAACATTTCAGGATGATATATTGTTCAGGAAATGAATATAATATTCATAGGTATCAATTTTTTAGTATTGTATCAATCACCTCGATAAAAATGTGTTGTGTTTTTGTTAATATTTCGAATGAACTTATTTTGTAGTGGCCATGTGGTGAAACCGCATGTTCTACAGTAGCCCAGCGAAATGGGCTACAAAACACTGGCTGTAGATAGGGCCGTTTGTGTTTTTCAAGAGTTTCAGGCTACCGTAGTTTCTCCTATACAGTTGGAAGAGGAGGGTGAGGTGTTGGATATTCAGTTGCAATCTGCAATTACAACACAGATTTTTAATACAGACGTGCGAGCAGATTCAACAGAAACAGTTTCAC
>NW_023340268.1:21464378-21477825 GCF_004916995.1 Morone saxatilis
GATCAAGATGCCTTATAGCTCACCTGGTGGAGGTGGCCCCCCATGTCCCAAGACTGAGTCCTTGCTGGAGGGGCCAGGAGTTCGAGTCTGACCTGTGGCCCTTTGCTGAGTGTCATCCCTCCTTTTCCTGTTTATCTTGAAGAAAATGGCAAAAAGCCCCCAAAAAATACTTTAAAATCAAAAATCAAATGAATGAAAATGATGTAGAAAACATGATAGAAATATCACGTTTCTGTTTGTTTCATATATTAAGGTGAGGAAGGTTACAGTCTCCCCAACGCTCCCCACAAACCGGATGTTTTTGTCTGCTACTGTTTTTCACTTTTTCAATAGAGCGGAAGCTTTAGTTGACATTTAAAGCTATCTATTTATCTAAAAATAAGTTTTTGCCATATTTGCAGAAACTTTCCCTATATCCTGAAAGTAGAACATGAGACAGATAATCTGTGTAAAAAAGCAGGTTCCTCTGGCTCCTCATAGTGCTCCTAATGGTATGTGGAAGGCCTGAACAAAAGCAACCAATTGGAGCCAAGAAAGATATAATGATGTTTTGGGTTGGAAGCAGTTGATTCTCATTCCCACTGTCCCAACGCATCTGTATTTGACCCTAGGAATGAGACCTAACAATCAACTGTCTTTTTCGCCTCTGAGCCAGAGGAACCAGCTTTTTCATAGATTATCTGTCTCATATATACGACTGTCAGGATATAGTGAAAGGTTCAGCAAATATGACAACAAAAGTCTCTATAAAAATTACCTACTGCAGCTTTAAATACTGTGAAATATTACAGCAACTAACAATTATTTTCTCCATTTATTATTTTATTGTTTAATCAGTTTGTTATCTGGTCCGGAAAATGTCAGGAATCTCACGTTCCCAGTCCAAGTTGACATCTACGGATGTCTTGTTCTGTCTGACACACTAGTGCTAGGGGGTATGACCATAAATTAGTATCAGGGTAGTTTTTAAGATTGTGGCGGTTTCACAGTATATCATGTAATTTTTTTTCTGCATGACGTGGCCTTTATATAGGCTTATATTGGCTTATTCTATTGTCAGAAATACAAAGAACATAAAAACATTTTAATGTCACTGCGTATATACTGTCATTAGGGATTGATGGCCTAAAAAAAATGATACAATATATATGAAGGAAACAGAATTTTTATTTTGCAAACCGCAATGTAATAAGAACAGAATTTTAAAATAATACTTTAACATTGCTTAAAGAGAGATATTTCTCAAATGTTCTATGGCACAAGTAAGAAAAAAATTAGTTACAACAGTCTATGAAAAATGTATATCATAGACGGAATTTAAAAAATGGTAAAGCGTCATCTGGTATATTGCCCAGCACTGTGTCCGAAACTCAACGATATTTGATTGACAATGTATAATAAACCAGGAAAAGCGGCTTTTGTATTTCTTACAGTTCATTTGGAATTAGATACTGTTTGGTATTTTTGCTGGAAAAATGACTTAAGTGATCAGTTGTCAAAATAGTAATAATTACAGGTAAAGAAACTTGGGGCATCTGGATCTAGAAATTCCCAGTATCCATGTGGATTACAGTCCACTTAAATGAATAAATGTTCATTATTTTGTAATAATATTTCTCCAATATATTCTCCCATTATAAAGCACTAAATGCTCAAAGCCTTATGCAAATGGTCAGGAATAAAGTTTTAGTATCAAATTGTCACCTTTTTATAGGTCTAGGTATTCCTTTTTTGGTGCAGGATAAAATACGTCTATATAGAAAATTGTCAAATTAAAATGAGTGGTCAAATTATTCGGCTTGTTTGCTTGCTCTTTGATTAAATATCTAAAGTCTGAAATCTTTTAGAACTTTGGCATATATTCTATTTAGATAGAGCTTTTTATTTAATTCTGATGTATTGAGCTGCTACATTTGAGAAATAAAAAGCAAGGTCCAAACCATCGACATATATAAAGATGGGCGACATGATAAAAAGTGAAGCCAAAACATTTTGATCGCCCCCTGGTGGCTGACTGCAGTATAGGAGTTAAAGCCTGTTGCCTCCATGTTAGCAGATGGGACATGGGCCAAACCCAAAAATCAATATACACATCAAATAAATGGTTTCAGTTATTTCAGATGTTTGTTCAAGTGTGGATTTTCGGATTAGTTTGGTTTTAATTAGTTCTTTAATGCTATAAAAAGGGGGTTTCATGATTGACAGCTAAACCTTGTTGCATGGTTGCATGGGCTGGGCGGGACCTCGATACAGATAGCTCCAAATGACGTCACCAGCACAAGATGGCAGTGGCCGTATCTGGTATATTTCGGCTTCACTTTTGTGCAGTGGGAGGAAGTGGAGGCTCAACGTCCATCTTTTATATGTTGAAGATCAAACATGTTTATATTCCTTAAAGGTATTGTATAGGCACAGATACTGACACCTAAGCCTCTTACTGTATTTATTACTTTATGGTTTGAATAAAATTAGTCATATTTAGGTATATAGAATCTAAACATGCTGGGATCAGTCTGTAAAATACCCATCCTGTGTAAGGTTTCAAACCCAATACCCTGTTTTGGAGAGAGTGGAGAAGTGAGTATGACACAAAGCATTGTTAGCAGCTCCGGGTAAAATAAATTTTGTGTATGTCCTAATGAAGTTTTAAAAACCCATTTTACTTGTTAGTGATAAACCGTTCCCACAGCCAGCTGCAGAATGAGGTTGTCTGCTGTCAGACAAAAGATAACAGGTTAGGAATGCAGCTGAAGGTATTTTAATGAAGGCAAAAAACGGTCTAATTGGAGACATTGTGATCTTTTTGACGCTGTCAAATATGACAACCTCCCGCTGCTTTCCTGTTAATGTTATTTATCAACTACTGACTTAAATCTTAAGAGAGCCATAGCTTCATCATCTGAGAACCAGAATTTTTCACAAGGAACTTTGATGATCATATTTTTACTTCTCTAGATTACGTTAATGATTTTCTATACATCCAGTCATCCTAACTACTGGGATGTGCTGTTGCTTTTTGAAACTACAATAATAAGTTGATTAAGATTTTTTTATTGGCCACTTGAGAGCAACAGAGCAAAAACAACCTGTTAATTTTGCTGACAAATCATTTTCTTTTTTTAGTTTCATCACCACTTTTTTTTAACTGAAGAAAACTAGATAATAACTAAATAAAACAAATGTACGATGACAAAAGCTAAGGCAAAATCTACCAATGTTCTGGGCTACTGTAGAAACATGGCAGTTCAACATGGCGAACTCCATGGAAGGTGACCCACAGTGTTAGTAGATCTAAAAGGTTCATTCTGAGGTAAGGAAAACACAATGATTCCTACATTTAGGTGATTATACACNNNATTATATTATATTTCTGACAATAGATCCTCCTAAATGTTACACACTGGACCTTTAAGAAAACAATTGAGTCACAGATATCATATGATATTTTATCCCGTTAGCTGATACACAGCATGTAATTCCTCATTCTCACAGGCGAGGTGATCTGACCTTTCATGATCCAACCTGTGATAGCAGTGAAGGAGCTTTGCTGTGAGGTTTTGGAGATTGTAGGATGTCAGCTCAGCCAGCCTTGCCTTGTAATACATCCTGCTAAAAAAAAGCAGTACCAAGCAGAGGGACAGTAAGTGCTTCTCACCAGCAGGCTAATGATTCTTTGATTGCGAACTCCTCCCTTCTGACGATAAAGCACAAACCCTCTGATTGCAGTCAACTATTACCCAGTGGCAGAATCACCAATAAATGGCGTGTATGAATCAGACCTGTATACAGGTTTAATTTTAAGCATGTTCATACTTCATACGTTTATACTTGTCAATATCTTGATGTATGATTAGAGTTTATGGATTTTTCATTGACACTAGTGTAGTGGCAAATTGATAGTCTGACATAGTAATCCTGGCCTTTTCTGTCAAATCTAGTTGTTATTGTCACGATAATGGAGAGCAGTGGGGTAAACGTTTCTAGGTAATGTGATTCGAATTCAACACTCTTTTGTTTTTTTTATTCAGCAAATATCTCCTCATGCTCTGCTAGCTTTCTGTTCTGTGCGTGCACTGAAAAAGGGTTTCAGGGTTTGTACACAGCCCTAGCTCTGTAAAATGGGAAACAGGGTGATTGGACTGGGCTGCACAGCACTAACTTGTTATTCCAGCATTCCAGCCAGGATTGGTTTGGTACCATTAAATGATTTTCCCACCGACATTCAGCTTACTTTCTAGTTTGCCAAGATATGCTGTCGTTGTAATGTTTGCTATAGTAGCAGGAGAGCTGGGAGTATCGCTGGTGTGCTGGTGCCATTCAATAGTTCTTAGAGGGTAATGCAGACTATTCTTAAATTAGTCAAAAACTTCTCATAAAGCTTCTTGTTCCATCCTTTTTGAACAGGTAGTCATGGCTACAGCGGCCATTAAATGCTTCCACCGTGGCAGCAGGCGCAACCACGATCTCCAATCTAGGAACCTGTGAGACGAGAAAGCACAAAAACGCTGGGGAAGAAGTGAAGTTAGTAAGATGCATTAATGGGACATTTATGTGTGCAGACAGAGAGGGAGAGGAAAGGGGGGAGTTCAGTGCATTATGGGAAGTCCTACGGCAGTCTAGGCCTATAGCAGCATAACTAAGGGACTCACCTGAGCTAACCCTAACTGTAAGCTTTATCAGACAGGAACATACCACATACCACAACATTCTGGATCAATTAGAAAGACTTAAGGGACTTATTGGGGCAGCCTGATAAAAAGGAATTGCAGTAGGAATTGCATGTGTTCCTAGAAGTAACACATGCATGGACTAGTTTTTCTGCATCTTTCTGTGACAGATTGTGCCAGATTTTTGCAGATTTCGATTAACGTTGCATAGATGAGAAAAGGCAGTTCTTGAAGTTTGTTTTATATGGGAGTAAAAGGACATATCCTGATCAAAGATAACTCAGCTGGAGGCCAAAGTAATACCTTCTAGAGTAACTATATCTTTACATTATGAGTTTCAGAGGTGTTTGGGGCCAAGTACAAGACTTTCAGTTTTGTCTGAGTTTAACAACAGAAAATTACATGTTGTCCAGGTTTTTATGCCCTTAAGGAATGCTTGTTATTTAGCTAATTGATTAATTTTATCAGGCATGCTCGATAGATATATTTGGGTATCATCTGCCTAACAATCAAAGTTAATGGAGTGATTCCTAATAATGTTGCCTAAGGGAAGCATATATAAAGTAAATAGAATTGGTCCAAGTACAGAACCTTGTGGAACTCCATGATTAACTGTAGTATTTATTGACGATTCATCGTTAACATGTACAAACTGAGAACGATCTGATAAATAGGACTTAAACCAGCTAGACTAAACAGCCCTAGTGTTGTTCCTTTGATGAACAATTGCATCAGTCTCTGTAATAGGATATGATGGTCAATGGTGTCAAATGCAGCACTAAGTTGTAACAAGACTAGTACAGAGACAAGCTAAGATGTACTCTAAATCCTGACCTGACCTAAAATAAGCTGTTGTTATGTAGAAATTCACACAATTGTTTGGCGACTACTCTCTCAAGAATCTTAGAGAGGAAGGGGAGGTTGGAAAAAGGTCTGTAGTGGGCTAAAACTCCTGGGTCAAGAGTGGGTTTTTTAAGAAGGGGTTTAATTACTGCTATTTTAAAGTACTATAGTACATAGCCTGAAAATAAAGACAAATTGATCATATCTACTAAAGAAGTGCTAACTAAGGGTAAAACTTCTTAGGGACAGGTTGGTGGCCTAAATGAAGAAATCATTGAAGTTACTTGGTGAAGGTCAATGTGAGAAAAGTGTATATGGGTTTACAGTTATTAAGGTTTCTGTGTTTGAAGATAAATCAGTACTTGTTGAGGACAGGAGGTGATTAATTTTGTCTCTAATAGTTACTACTGAGGGCTAAAGCAATACATGGCTCAACATAGTTGTGAGTCTTTGCCTGGGTACAGTCTTTATTCTGACCATGCATTTGCTGCCAAAAACGCGTTCACACAATGTGTGTAGAGGAGTCCTGGCGGTTGTTTCACACCTCACACAGTCTGTATCGTCTTTGAGTCCATCTAGCATTCATAGAATTCAGTAAAAACAATTAAAATTTAGTAAGTACGTCGAGTTCTGACATCCCTTGGTAGCGTTTTTAATTACTCTAAGCAGCATTGTTCTGTCTCTGTGAATGGGGCATTGAATTAATTTTCCAATGCCAGCCTTAAATCATTAGGCACCTTAATTGACTGATACATATTCAATGAATAATAGTGGGAGGTTTCATAACCTAGGCCAAGAATCCTTGAAATACTGTAAAGAGAAATTGAGCTCTTAAGGAGGCATTGCTCGAGAACCTCTGACCTGACACAGGAGATATCTCGGGTGTGCACACTGCTTGATATTCTGTGTAGGAACACCAATTTCATCCTACCTTCCCAAAAACTTTAAATTTCAGAGTATTACACAAATCCCTATGTGTAAGGAATCCACTGGTAACCCTTCTGTATTCAATTTGGGGCTTAACCAAATGCTAGATGGAGGATTTCAGCTAATGAAACATGGATTAGTGTTAAATACAGCAGATGTTTTAGCCCGTGCAGCCTGTATATGAGATGAGAAGAAGTGAGGCTATAGTTCAGGAGGTTACGTGGAATTGTGGCTCACTGGGAGAAAAAGGAAAAAAAGCAGGTCTCAAATTCAGAAGGAGGTCTCTCAGCCAGCACTGGCCAGTATTTTTTATGTCTAATATCAAATGCAGAGTGATGGAAGAGAGGTTCTGGAGGTCATACTACCCCACACTGGGCTGGGTTTTGAAGTTTCCCCAGCTGCATCCTTCCTGTTCCACAGCAGGTTGGTTGGAAATTTTATGCACAAACATAGTAAATTCTGAAGGAAAAGACTTATGCTAATGACACAAAATATGTTTGAAAATATCTCATTTTGCCTTCTGAAACAACCATATATATATAAAAAAGGGTTTCACCTTATAGCTGAAAGATAGCCTGTTAAAAAAACAGGTTTCTCTGGGTTCTCCTAGTGCTATTAATGGCATTTAGAAGAATCCACCTGGCCTGAATGAAAACAATCAGAGTCAATTAGGAGCACTAGGAGGAGCCAGAGGAACCTGATTTTAGGATGTGTTGAGCAAAAAAGCCTTACCAACAACTAAGCTAACTAATTAACAACGTATTAATCTATGTCTTCATTTGATAGCCCTACCCTGTCTGTGGCACTGAAGATGGAGATCCTTAGGTCAAAAATAACTAGTTTAATTTAAATAAAAAAGGGCTCTGTAATTTCTTAATATAGTTGCTCTTTGAAGTTTTTAATCAAATGTCACTCAAACAGGAGGAAATAGTGCATTTTTTTCAGTGGTGGTTAACACACATTTGGTGCTCTAGTGAGTATTTGGGGCAGCAGGATGGTGAGACTGAGTCAAAATAAACTACACACTGTGTTTGTGTGTTCATGGTAATGAAGAAATATGTCAGCCAGTGCAACAGTGTGGCTGATGTGTTTTTAATAGTTGACAACAATGGATCTCCATGGCACAGAAAAATAACGAAATATCAGCCTTTGATACACACACAATACTTGTTAGTTGGTTACATTCAGTGTGGATTTGAGCCTTTTCATGAGATTTGTTGACAGTAAAAAAAAAATATAGACCAGAGTTATCCTTTTAAACTTATCTTTTTAAATATGCAATAGGTGAGCACAATAAAAATTAAAAAGGGCATTCTGAGAGCAAGCACCACCTAAATGTCTGTACTACAATTGACCTGCCAGTGAAAAATTATTTGTGTATTGACCTTGTGATTTCGATCAGCTCCAAGATTTAACAGGTTTTTCCTTGGCCCATGCTTTCACCCTTCCACCAAGTTTCATGAAAATCAGGCCAGGGCGTTTTCCGTATTCCTACTGACAGACAAACAGACAAACAAATAGCACCTAAAAAATAACCTTCTTGAAAGGGGTCGACACTGGATGTTGGCACCGGGCCCATCCACAAGCTTTGAGCTGTTTAGGACCTTATTTTAGAACATGGCTGTTGGTTAAACAGACAGAAATAAGACTTCACACAGTAGCATATTCATGTCATCTGAAAAGGCCCCTCAAGCTAATAGATCCAAATTTCATTTGACAGCTCAATATTTTTAGTCATGCTGGCTGTGTGGCTCCAGGGATGGAAATGTATTTTCAGTCCATCACTTTGGTCCAGACTGAAATATCTCAAAAACTATCAGATGGATTTCCCTGCTGTTTTGTACACATATGGTGCCTTGAAGGTGAATTCTAATGACTTTGGTGATTCCCTGACTTTCATGCACCATTAGTAGGTTAAAAATTTCACATCTCAACCTATTTGATGGATTAGCACAATATGTTTTTATAAACATTCATCGTTCTCAGAGGATAAATCGTAACTACTTTGGTGATTTTTCCTCTAGTGCCACCATGAGGTTGACATTTGTAGTTTCGAGTGAAATGTCTCAACATCAATTGGATTGTCATGACATCTGTTACATTCATGTTTACCTCAAGATGAATTGTAATACATTTTGTGATCGTCTGACTTTTTATCTAGTAGCACCATCATCAGGTCAAAATCAGTGCTGCTCTTCTTTCAATGAAGAAATACTCTCCACTCCCACTGTATCGGCCACAAAGGCATAGACTGAAGCCTGGAAATATGGATTAGGTACAACAAGGTTAGTATTTTGGTTTCCAACCAAATTCCTGCAAAACTGACATTCCCAGCAGCCTCAACTGTTGGCCCACTTAGTGTTTAGTGCTACAAACTCATGTTGTTCTAATAGAGGTCCGTCAATAATAATTGCCATAGTAATCTAATTTGATGCACACAGCGCCAGCAGTTTTCCACACAGCAGCAGGACATGGTAAAGTTAGTGCAGCGTGTTGTCTGCAGCTCACTGTGGCTGCTTTATGTTCCTGACATATTTGAAACTCATCTGCTGACCAGAAAATTACCAAAATAACTGTTTGTAGATGCCTTTTTGATATTCAATTGCAGTCAGTGCTAAACTCTGTGACAAACATACTGTGTATCCTTAACTGCTTTACAATAAAAGCCACTCCATGTTGCACCAATGTGAACTAGAAGCAGTAGTGAGTGTGAAAACAATCTGAATCCAGCAAGGGAACAGAGGGGTAATGGTACAGTGTAAATAAAGTAAATGGCGAGTTGACTATAAATATTATCAAAAACAGGCTTTGATGAAGTCTTAAAAAATGTTTTGAGGGGCAGCCCTTGAATATCGATTTCGAATCATCAGTCGAAAAGACCCTGAGTTGACTTGCGTTTTGTCAGTGAACTCTCTGCAGCTAGCTGTGTCATTGTACACAGAATGACAGCATGGCAGGCTGTACACTGTGAAAAAGACTCAAAATGACCACTGAGTTGGAATCAAACCTACATGGGTGCGTGCTCTACGTGGTGAGCTACCGTGAGCTGGAATTTTATGATTATGATGATTATTGATGATGATTATTTTTTATGACTGAACTATGACCAGGATGAACACTCACTTATATAGGAGTCAGAAAAATCCAATTCTACGGACTATATTCTGTATCAGGTACAGCTGCACACCTGAAGTCACTTCTAAGGGAAGATGTACTGTATCCAAATACAGAGCAACAGCAACAGCATTTACAAATAAAACCCCATGACTGATTGAAAGACACTTGATATAAACAGTGAAAACAAGCATTATGAGTTTCACCTTTATATTTGAATTGTAAGATATTATTGAAGATATTTCAATGTTATCCACTACCTGTGTATTCACTTACAGCTTTTGTTATTCCCAATGTGGTGACTCTTCCTCATGAACAAACCAGTAGTGGTGAGGTGATTTATGAGGTGGTTTTAATGAACAGTAATAATGAGGCCATATGTCAGATGTTCAGGCATACCACATATAGTGCAGGGTTAATAGATCCAGCACAAAGCCTGTTTCTGTACAACAGGTTTCGCCTCTTGTGGCAGAGCGGCAGCTGGATAAACAGCTTGATGTGGGCCTGGAAGCTGTCAGTGGTCTTTACTATGCTGCAGACAAACAGATGATCCCTCGCCTCTGCGCTTCCTCATAGGCTGTTGTTAGACATTATTGCACTGCCTTGTGCCAGGACAGAGAAATGGAAGATGCCTGTATGAACAGTAGACAGCCTTTCAAAATCTGTCTGTTACGTGGGATGTGGTAAAGGAAGAGAGCAGCAGTTTAGATGTAGCCTTTTCATCAGTGGTGGAAGAAGTACTCAGATCAGTCACTGAGGTATCAGTACCAATACAACAATGTAAAAACACTTACAAGTAAAAGAAAAGTACTAAATAAAATGTCCCCTTATATAAGACATTATTAGATTCATACTGATGCATCAGTACTTTTCTCTAATTTTTGATTTTTAAAAAATAAAATGTATAATTTGACATCTTTGAGCATAACAGTTATTTAAAGTACCAGTGTGTAGGATTTAGTGGCATCTAGTGGTTAAGTTGCAGATTGTAACTAACTGAAAACCATTGGCACCTGCGCTCTTAATTTTAACACATATTTATTTTTCTATAATTCTTTTTAGTTTTATAGTACTCTTTTCTATTAATATGTTAATTTTGACCATTATGCACCACAACACCAAGGCAAATTCCTTGTATATGAAAACCTACTTGGCAATGAACCTGTTTCTGTTTCTGGTATATTTCCTGTGCACCATTACATTTTTTCATGAAAAAGAGCTACCAGGCTCAAAGAACAGTAATTGTTGAAGCTTTTTAATGGGACAGCACAATGGACATGTATTATTATGTTAAAACACTGCAGTGTACACAAGAAAAAAATAGTTGTACACATACAGTTTGTGGCTAATGATCTGAAGGATAATGTTGTGTACTGAACATGTGAACACAAGTTACATTGTGGTCGTCTCTTCATGCTGTCTTGTGATCTCCTGTAGATCAGTGTGAGGTGGTTGATGTAGAATTAGTCACCTTTTATAACAATTTATCATTTCCTTCCTTACATATTAAGTGCAGGAAAAGATTTAATGATACAAGTTACAAATGGGTATTAACGTTATAGATAATATTACATTAGTACGCGGACCCCTGGATGGATCTAAATGTACCACAAAACAGTCGATGTTCCGATTCTAAAGTTATGAATCGGTTGACTGAAGCTTTGCTGCTTATAGCATCTCCACCTTCGTGAAAGGTAAAAGGTCAATGCCAGGGTCTCACGATGTGAGCAACGAGACTAACGTTAGCACAGCATGGTTTGCGAAGTCGGTACATGTCCGACAACACCGACATGATTTACAGTGCACCATCAGATCTAAAAGTTTGGAAGACATTCGGATTATATAAGAAGTAGATTTGTCGGACTGCAATTAAGTACAACACTAGAGCTGCTAATACAGCTAACACTCAAGACACGGATATTAAACACTTTCCATCCACAACTTAGCTACAACTCTGCAAGGTCACGGCAGAAAAGTCTTTTTGACTGTGTATTTTATTAAAATGTATGTATTTGAAGGTAAGCAATGTCACTTTTATAGAATTGGCTTAGAACTGTATCAGACCGTGTCGAATTGTACCAAATTGTTCCATATTAAAATGCATCTTCCCTGAATGGTATCGTAGCCCATCTATCTAGATACGTATCAGATAGTCTTAGTCTGTACCAAATTTAATAGCAATCCATCCATGATTTGTTTACATATATCACTCTGGACTATAGTAGTGGACTAACCAACATTGCCATCCCTAGAGCCAAAAAGAACTGAGTGGATGGTAAACCATGAGCAGCTGCAGGAACAAGATAGTTTTACTGCATCTGGGTGTGAGATAGTTTAAGGCTATGAGGCTTGTCATCTAATAATCTATCAAAGCAACTATGAAACAGGAATTGAAATAAAATGTGTCAGGCTAATTAAAGTTGTATCTTAAATTACTGAATTTACTCACATGGTCACATTTCTTATTGTTACTGCTACCTACCTACCCGCTAGCAGGTATGCTTACCATTGTTATGTGTAAGTGACGGATCACCTAACCTATTATATGTCATTCTGTAGGGAACCTGTCTGTTTGATGGCAGTCCATCCATGAATTGTCTTGAAACAATAGTCTAAACCAAAAAATGTCACCCTGCTGGTGGTGCCACATGTAAATTCATAGGATTACCAAAGTAAGAAGGACCCGAATGCCTGTGCGAAATTTTGTGCCAATCCATCTAGTATACATTCGGATAGATTTCCACTTTATAATTAAAAACTTTGACCAGCTGTCTCAACAAAATTTAGTCCATGCCATATTTGTTAAGAGGTGGATATACAAATTTACCATGATTGACATCCTTATAGTCATGGAGTGGCTAGATTGAATAAAAATTGTATAGATTTGTCTCCCAGTTTGCCTGATATGGTAAAGGGTAGAGCCCATATTTGTAAAATGTATTTAATTCAATTTCTATTTTTCAAACACAAGAGGATCTTGGCGAACAGAGAATAGTGTACTTGTTACCCCTTTGAAAACAAGGCACTCTGATTATAACAACACAGATTTTCTAGTGTCACCAAGTCTTAGTTGCTATGTAAGTTCACAACTAAACTAACAGCTTGGGCAAAACAGTTTGTTTTTTCAGGTTGGAGGTTGAGGACTTGTTCCAATTAAAAGCCAAAGACAATTTTTAGGCCATATTTAAAAACTGAAAAATGAAGAACTTAAAGATTGGTATTGGGGCTGGTACATGCAGGCATAATTTGATCCTTTCGCCACTGTACTTAGTCAGGCTCTGCAGTGCAGCATTTCACTGCATACCAGTATACCAGGTTTCACTAATTTCTCTAATTTGTGCCTCCTCGTCTCCTCTCTCCTCCGTCCTCCTGCCTGTGACCTGGAAATCGATCTGTCTGTGCTGTTCTGAAGGATGTCTAAATCCCTAAAATGCATCTTGAGGAGAGAGGAGGCTCGCTGCAGGAGCTATGAGCAAAGATGCACACGTGTGTATCCTTTCCAGGACGTGTAAAAGAGGCGTGGCAGTGGACAGATGGGACAGCTGTGCCACATGTCATATTTAATGGATGGCTCTGAAGCGAGAATGTCTCATTTTGTTAAAAGCCTGTTGCCTCGACCGCTCTTTCCTCATGTCTCCTCTCAACCTCCTCCACTGGCATCTCACAATCACAAGTGGACTAAAACAGTATTAGTCACAATCTGTCTGCAGATTGAATACATGAAGTGTGAGTTTCTTTCAGCAATCTTTGAAATTGAACAAAAAAAAAAG
Source organism: Morone saxatilis (assembly GCF_004916995.1). Lineage (NCBI taxonomy): Eukaryota > Metazoa > Chordata > Actinopteri > Moronidae > Morone > Morone saxatilis. Next base: position 21,477,700 of record NW_023340268.1, read on the forward strand.
CTTGAAATATAAATACATTTTTAATGCTGTTATTTTGAGACCAGTTAATTATTTTGTTATCCCGAAAAAATTAGATGATCAACAAGAAAATAAAAGGTTGCTGGACTTTAGTCCTCTATGACAGTA
>NW_023340268.1:21477958-21478251 GCF_004916995.1 Morone saxatilis
AAAAAAAAGACTTAATTGCAATGTTTAATTCATCATCTTTCATATAGTTGCATGTTTTGGTCCACTGCACATTTATGTTCATATATAAAGTTATATGAACTCAGGATTTTGACGGCATTAGAACAAAAAAGAAATGCACGCATGGCCATGCTTGGCTTCCGTACATCTCAGTTAATGTGAACGAAATACATCTGGTCCGAAATTCTCCTCTCTTTTTTACTCTTAGCCAGAACTACAGGGGGTTAGGAAGACTAAGACCTTTTTTTTTTTTTACGATGAAACAACATTTGCCA
>NW_023340268.1:21478350-21478823 GCF_004916995.1 Morone saxatilis
GGAACCACAAGTCAGAGAGCTACAAGAACCGACAGCTGCGATGGAAAACTCTGGAACATCTGAGGATCCTTCTGTCAGCCCACCCCCCACCTGTCCGTTTCACCGGTAAGGAAGGCAGTGGTCGCATCCACCCATTTTCAAAGCTAATTAATTAATGTAATCTTATTCTGTTTTTCTTTTAAGTGGAAGACATTAAGAACAAGTTCAAGAACCTTCGGACCACCTTCCAACGTCAGTATAAAATGGTAAAGGCGAGCAAGGTGTGCAGGTCGGATGACGTGTTTGTGCCGCAGTGGAAGCACTACCAGCAGCTGATGTTCCTGCAGGGCTGCTGGGACCAGGAGGACGGCCCCGATGACCTGCCGCTCTCGCCGCTGATCGTCCCGCAGGAGGACAGCCAGCCCCTCCTCACCTCCCCAGGGCTGATCATCTCCTTCCTCCCCACTCCGTCCACCTCCTCCTCTTCCTCCTCC
>NW_023340268.1:21478901-21479037 GCF_004916995.1 Morone saxatilis
CGGTAAACAAAACCGTGATTCCAGATTCCAAATAATTAGTAGTTATTACAGAGGGATTGGTATACAGAGTCAAAACATAATGATAGTTTGGGTTCTTACAGCAACAGTGTTTTGTAGTTGATGGGTGTTGTTGTGT
>NW_023340268.1:21479079-21479336 GCF_004916995.1 Morone saxatilis
TGTTGTTGTGCACAGAGCATAACTGTCTATGGAACAAGAAGTCTGAAAACCACAACAACCGTCAGCTCAGACTGAGGCTGCTGGAGGCTCTGAGGTGCCAGCTCTCCGACCACTCAGTGTCTTTCTCAGGTACAGGTCACATGGTCCTACAGCCCAACACAGTACCAATGGTCAAAAGGTCAAAAGTACAATACCAGCAGTATCTGCACATTCAGGAGACCAGTGTGTTACAACATCAACATATATAAAGATGGACA
>NW_023340268.1:21479436-21479688 GCF_004916995.1 Morone saxatilis
CATTTTTGTACAGTGGGAGGAATAGAGAGGTCCTTCTTTTATATGCCAATGGTTACAACTTATGTTAGACCAGCATTTTTTGTACATATTTCTTATCCATTCTCTTGATTCCTATCCCTTAAACCATCCCATAACCACCTGGCAGGGTACAGTGCCCCATGTTAAAGGGGAACTTCGGCAGATTTTTACCCTAGTCTTGATCACTAGAGGTCACAGAGTACTGTCGATAGGAAAAAGAACGACCAGAATTGG
>NW_023340268.1:21479788-21490237 GCF_004916995.1 Morone saxatilis
ACATTCTTGTCACATTATGACACGTGAATTGTTCTGAACATGGTTATGTTTATCCGACAGAGGTCTATAAGAAAACATTGAACAGACGATGCAGCTGTGTCGTTGTTGACTTTGAAGCAAGGACCTCTCATTTTGTGAAATGGCTGTCGTCTTGACTCCTCTCTCTTCTGTCTGTCCTTGCCTCCTCCGTTCGCATCTCTGGTGGGAGAGACAAAGATGCAAGGAAAGGAGGCGAGGAGAGAAATCAAGGATGTACAAACTAGGAAATGTTCCTTTGTCTCAGGGCCAGTTTGTCTTTTCCCTTTTACTTTGTTTTCTTCTTCTCACGTATTTATGGACTTTGGATTTTTTGCCATGGGTTTGTTTGCCTGTATTGGAGTGTTTATCTGGTTTTGTGCCTACCTGACCATCCCATAAGCCTTTTTGTATTGACTTTGCCATTAATTACTCTGAGTCTGCATTTGGGTACAATCTCTAGCATTCCTGTTACTATGCTTGAACAATTTGACACACATTTAATCAGTGCTTAAGCAAAAAAAAAGTATTGGATCGGATTTGTTATCAGCAGATAAAGGACTCTAATTGGGATCAGGGCCAAAAAAACTTGATCGGGAATCCAGAAAAATATGGTCTTCCATGAATACAAATATCCAAATTTGAAGGCCCTGTGATGGTATTAATGACAAATAGAATAACAAACAAAATGTCACACTAGGTCAAATGCAGGAACTGTATTTGTTCATCTTGTCTTTCTGTTTGATGTTGTTTCAGGCCTCAAGGCAGCATGATAACATCTGTTCACACTCCAGTATCTCCAGCGGAAGGACAGTAAGGACCAGTCGCCACTATGCGATGAGTGTAAGGGACCAGTGGCGGTGTTGTGGCCCCAGGCGGGATGCTGCTGACGGCCGGTCAGTATGACTCTGCTGGACTTGTGGCTGTCGCGCTCCATCCCCATGTGCCTGCTCCTTCAGAGCCTTGTCCTCATGGCCCTTTGCTTCCCCTCGGCCAGCATGTGTCCAAAGGGCTGCATCTGCCTACGCGACCCCCACCTACATGGCCTCAACGTTACCTGCAGTCAGTCCCGCCTCAAGGAGATCCCCCCCAGCCTCCCGGCCGACACTGTCCTTCTGAGGCTGGACCACAACCAGATAGGCGCCGTTCCCGATCAAGCCTTCCATGGACTCAGGCTTTTGAGGGAGCTCAACCTTTCATACAATGCAGTGGAGACTTTAGGGGAAGGTGCCTTCAGTGGCATAGAGGCAACGTTACAGGTGCTGGACCTCTCCCACAATCGCATCACTAGCGTACACAAGGATGCCTTCGCTCGGCTCAAGGCCCGCGTCATTGTGGACGATAACCCCTGGCATTGTGACTGCGCCCTCCAGCAGGCCATCGGCGGAATGGCTCACAACCACGAGGCCGCCGCTCGGGTCCTCTGCAGGAGCTCGGCACTCCGTGACCAGGAGGGACGACCTTTCTTGGCAGTGGAAACAGACCTCTGTAACCTGGCCAAAAGGACCACAGACTACGCCATGCTGGTGACCATGTTCGGTTGGTTCGCCATGGTCATTTCATATGTGGTATATTATGTCCGTCAGAACCAGGAGGATGCCCGACGACATCTGGAGTACCTCAAGTCACTCCCCAGCAAGCCCAAGAAACCTGACGAGGCCGACGACATAAGCACTGTTGTCTGACAGCAGTATCAATGTGACTGTATCCCACAAAACCTGATGAACACCAAAATGTTTATGTAACAGGACCCACATTTATAGTGTTTACTAATTCAAACTTTTAGGTGATGTGAGCATCAAATCTGCTGAGAAATCTTTGTATTTTAGAAATTTTGTCGTATGTCCTTACTAGGGTTTGTTCATGACTGATCTAAAATGAGATGAGAAGGGAGGCCACAGAGTCTAATGGTTCAACACCAACATTGTCTTTTCTACAAAAAATTGCATATGGAGTTTTGAAGGTTTTGAATCTCAGGTTTAAATATTGACATGATAATGGCTTTTTTTAGGTTAAAATTTGGAATATCTGATAAAAAAGAAATATATTTGTAAGACGTGACACCCTAAACTTCATTTCTGAGAGCCCTCATTTTGGCATCTCAAAGCCCACGATAAAATGTACATCGAGTTTTGCAACTCTTGCTAAACCAACTGCATCTTCATACCCCTTTAGTTTAAATGTAAATTAAAAAATCTAGTCAACATTTCTGAATCCATGGCCTACTTATGGAGACTATTTAATCTATACAGTGTGTGATATTTTAGACCATTGCAGATGGGAGGTATTTGTCATATCTTCCTGCTTGCCTTTAGCTGTGGTGTTGTGTTTTTATACAAAAAAAAATCACAATTAAGACATATTTGATAGGGATGGGTAGGCAAGATTTCACTGAAATATTTAATTAACCATGTCACATCGCGGCTATGGAGAACATTGGAATCTACGGAAGTCGATTTCTGTCAAGAAAAGTAATGAATGATTAATGTTAAGAATGATTAATGGTTAAATTGTTAAAATGAACATATAAAGTTACTAAAAAATATTAACGTTTTAAGACAAAATTAAAAGATGCTAACTTGTCATTGTTACCGGCACCTACATATTCTATCATATACTATCACCATTACGCACCAAGTTAAATTAGCTTAGAACCAGTGGTTCTACCATACAACCAACCATGGTTCAGGGTCACAGTTCTGGCAAGGTAATAGCAAAAAAGCCACGAAAACTAATAAAGTATGTACAACAGCTGTTATTAAAATCACAGATTAATTTAGATTAGCTCGGTGTGAATTTAATTTAATGTTTGGCACACTGAGACAGATGTTGAGGTGGAAACAAGTGTTAACAAAATGACTAGTATTAATTACTGTAGTGAATCTATAGTGAAGTCAGTATAGCCTAGTGTCTCAAAATAATGACTAACTATCTCATAATTTTAAAAAATAACTTTTTCCAGGCAGAAATGGGCATCCATAGATCCTGTTTGGTCAGACGGTGTGCATTATTTTCACATAACCACACTCCTCTGACACAATGTTCTCATTGAATTCATGAATTAATTCTCATAGCCTGATTTCAGTTCTTACGAGGCTACAGCTTCTCCTTGTTGGAGTAGGGAAGTATTGTTCGTTACATGATAGGCAAAAAAGGTGCAGATACAAGTTTCCATTTAAAGAATGTACTGCCCCAAAATAAAGCAAAAACAAAAACGTACATTTTAATTGTAGCAAGTGCTCCATGGTGTAAGCAGGATAATCCAATCCAACTTGTATAGCTATTAAACAATAATGCACTCTGTGGAGGCAAATGTGGGTGCAATCAGCCCACAGCATGCATTATTCTTAAATGACCGCATTGTGTATTATTTGTTATATACAACAATACAATAATCATAATGCTAATCCTAATGAGAGTTTTGGTTTACACTTGGGAATAAGGCTTTTAAGCTGAAATGGTATGAGAAGTTTGTGGTTCCTGCATAACACTGATAACACTGCTATTCCAAAACTACATTCATCTCAATACAAGTCTGCTCAGTTTCTCGTAATCATAATGAGATTATTTTCATGTTAAAATATTTTAGCTATTTAGATATTTTTATGTGATAATGACATTGTTTCTTGTTATTACTGCATACAGAATTATTCGGTTTTACAAGAAACCTATACTTATTTTGTCATATCAAGGAACATTTTCATTATTTCATGATAATGATATATTTCATGAAAACAATTAACAACATACCAACTCTGCTCATTATATAACCATCTTTATAATATTATAAGAAAGAAGATACAGTCAGTGTCTGAAAAGAAAACACTAGCCTACATTAGTTCATTGCTTAATATTTAAATAACATGTAGCTACACAGCCAACTTGGTCACCTTGGTCATATCTTTGTACACCTGAGTGGCCTGCGGTTAATACCATGCACTCACTAATTACGCTTTACAAGCAATCGCAATGGACATTTTTCACCCGAAATTTTGTTTAAAAAAATTGACGTCTTTTTAGTTTATTTTTATTTACAAATTATTATCCTAAAAGACTAGAACTGATCATCAATCAAAAAATAATAAAGTAAAGACAGTTTAAAGGTTCATGTGTATATTGTCATAGTAATTTTATTTTAAAGATTTGGTACATAGTAATAACATGAAAATATCTTTTTATAACAAGATGTTTTGATATGATAAACTGAGCAAACAGTTTTTGTTATGGCGGCGGCAACAACCTGCCATTCAAACAGCACACGTCAGACAGTGAGTCATTGCTATAAACAACTCTGTCACTATCCACAAATATATTTCAGCCATTATGTGCTAACAGTTTAATAAAGATACATGCCTGTAAACTTTTCAGAGGTTGACCTGGCATGCAAAACATCCATTAACAACCTAGCAAAATTGTAGATATTTTAGTGGATATATGTCAATTATATGTAATACCAGTACCAAGATTAATGTTCATTTATATTAGATTAATTTGTCTGCATTGCAATGACAAACTTTTGATCTAACCTTTTAAATGTTATCAAAATGAATGTTACATTTATCAAATGATTATTATATTATATTATTAATAACTATGTAATTATTGAAATATGACCTAATCCTTTCAAAAAGCATCCATACAGGGTTGCATGGTTTAAATCTTTGCCTGTGTTTAATCTTATTTTGGATCACAAAACATGCTCATACGATACAGAATTCTCAAATTTGGTAAAGTCGGTATGTCCTTGTGTTACTAGAACGTTACATGTGATATTTAGTTTATGGTGCCAACGAAAACCTTCGCAGTCTGCAGTCATCGTCTCACAATCTAAAAGTCACTGCTGAACTGCACAAACTTGAGTTTCTTTGCCTGGTTTCTGCTGGTCTCCAGTGGTGTAACTTGTCATCTTGTTTGCTACAAGTATAGCACACCATGACATTACTGTTGGGTGTGGTTACAGGTGCAACAAAATACGCTTGTGACCAGACCCAATTACACCCAAAAGTGATGCTAAGTCTGGCTTTTGAGTTGCAATTCAAGACCAAAAATGTCATTGCGGATCAGCAAGGCATGTGCATTCCAAAGGTTCCTCCAAATTTGGCCAAGAGCTTTCTTGGTACAATTAGCTGCAAGCAAATGGTATTTATTACATTCATTGATTTCTGACCTAAATTAGTATGGCAGAAAACTACACTATGTGCTTGGTAAAGGACCCTGTCTGTTAAGGGATACGGATATTCAATACCATTTTAGAAAAGGGGCCCCAAAACAAACGACACAGTTCATTCTTGACCTTCGAAAAAATTTTCTCCAAAATTATCTTAACTTGGGGTTTTATTATTAGCTTTTCTCAGAGCTTTTGACCTAATCTCTAGACGTCATGAGCAAATGGAGTTTGCTAAATTTTAATCATGTGACCTTAGTATGAAACTTCGATCAAGTGACGATCATGTGATGTAACATTAATTTTGATAATATTTAAAAGGTTAGATCAAAATAATATATACAGTCATACAAAAACAGGTCACGACTAGTTAAAGGTCAAAGTCATCAACCAGTAATTAGCCGGTTAAACGTCAAAAAGAACATTCACATTCAATGCTAGAGACCATTTTTGAACCAGCCACTACCCTAGAAATTATGCCCAATGATGGATGATAATGGATGATTAAAACCTTACAATTTACTCCCATCATCAACTCTCAGTGTCAGTGCAGGAAATAGCGTGCCTTTCAGGTCAGGGTGATGGAAGGGTTTGTAGCATGTCTGAGTTTGATGCAGGAGCTTGCGTAGTGTTTACGGACCTTGCTTTAACCATGCCATAACCACAAGCTTCCTCAAACCTTAACCATACCGTAGTTACTGTACTCGGATATTGTAAAAAAGGAAATATGGTGAATACATCCCTGAACGTTTTCTAAGCTTTGGCAACATTGCCCCAATGTTCAGTTCCCATGTTGCCCCCCATGATAAGGGCACATAATGACAAACTGAACTATCTCCATGACAACTGGTGGAAGACTGCGAGATGTGGCTGAATGTTCTGAAAAAAGCAGACCTTGAGTTGAGATTACATTGTCTTCTGTGACTATGAGTGTCTTATTTGATGTTTTGGAATACAGAGTTTGTGGTGATGGTTAAACATCTGTGGACAGGCTGATGCTGTGTTGTACTGTACATTTCTTCCTTAAGTTTGTGAAGTCTACGTTTGTTCCTGTTGTCTTTAGTCAGCTGTTGTCAATCAGAGTCCGTCTTTGTATATTTATACTGATAAGAAGTAAGCACAAGACTAAATGTCAGTTTCAGTGGACTCTTCTTGTTGGTGTTTTGTGGTTACTCCAGTCCTTCAGAGTCAATGCTGTTATTGTTAATTGTTGCCGTTTGCCTTCACTTCATTTCATTCTTATCAGGTCCTTTCATGGGGAGGACAGATTTCTCAAATGTGGGGATGGCAGACTATACAATCATCTCAGTCATAACAAATCAACACAAACATCCCTATTCAAGCCAAGCTGCCAATGCATGCATCATTTCCCTTTAATAACACTGTGTACAGTAATGTTCCCGGCAGCGGGTGAAGAGAAAATTGATGCTGTCATTTTCTCAAATGGGTTCCCTGCCATCACAGCTGCTGGAGCTCAGTCAAACATTGGACCAGAGAAAGCCAATAAAAGCCACATGAAAGACAAGATTGATATGTAAAGGGTACAGGAAATTAGATTTCAACAAAATGCTCATTATATAAATACTACCTACTTTAAATAATAACTTAAAGAAATCCTGCACATGATTGGTGAAATGTTGGATACTGGGTATTGCTGATATCTCGAGAAATTTCCTGTCAGTTCATGTTTTAATCGTTTGTCAGAATTTGTACAATAATGGTTGTCAAAATGACGTCTTAGGGGATATGCAATGAGAATATGTAGGTAGAGAACACTAGGATCACATGTAAATAGGAACGTTGATGTTGTGTGAAATACTTGAAATCCCTTTAATTAGTTGTTCTTGAATGTGCTACACCCCTTAGCCTTGTCTTGTAGAGGCAACCTCCTACTCCTCATGACAGGATCAGGATAGGGTATAAAATGCATGTACAATGTAATGAAGCACAGTGTAGCCAAGGACTCGAGAGTATTTCTAAGTGCCTGAATACTTCTCTCACCATTTTATTTTTTTTAAATTACGTCTTCTCTCTCCACTTTTGGTCTCTGTTCTGACCACACGCCTCTCTTAGCTTAGGATTCTCACTGTTTAGTGGATTTGTCGATTTAGGTTTATTTTGCAAGTTAGAAAAAAACGGAATCAACCATACTGATGTAAAGAGCTGTTAAACTAAATTATACTGTACCATATCACAGTTTTCCATGCACAGACGGGGTGTGACAGACTAACTTGTATAGTTGAGAATGAAAATGTTAGCACAGACTATCATGGTTGTGTTGTAATGGCTTGACATACAGAAAATGAAATAAAGGAGGTATGCATTGGTACATGGTATATTTTCTTTCTCTGTTGATTTGAAAATAGACCGTTTTGGTCAGTAAATGAGAGCATTAAAGTAATGAGCTAAAAATTGAACACGTCTACACCGGACACATGAAATAAGGTGATCTTTCTGTCTTACTATACTAATACTAATACCATAAAAACAACCCTCCTCAATATGTAGGTTAGCAAGTAAGTTAGTAAGTACCTGAGGTCAAATGTCTTCCAAAAAGCCTGGCTTCAAGATAAGAAGACTCATATAGCACAATGGCTTTTGTGAATTGATCCTCAGATCCTCAAAAACTGTGAATTGCTCTTCAGCCAATCAGAAATTGTTAATGGATGTATGGTTGAATGAAATGTTTCCAAACCCCATTAAAACAACATTTCATTCACAAACCTGTCTGCGTTTATATATTATTCACAAATGTCAGCGTTCTATCCTAGGCAGAGAGACTCTGAACAACAACTAATATTAGCTTTCCTGTTAAAGTATCTTCCTTATCGAAGTCACAAACATTAACATGCGTCTTGTTTTGAACCTTAGCTTGTTAAACTAGTTACCAAACAAACATTCACTGGGGAAAAGAGCACTGCTAACCATGGGCGTCGCCTGGCCTGAGCATTTTGTGGGCCGCAGTCCTGAAGTTTTTTTTCTAAGCCCAAGATAATAGTAGGTATTAACAGGTCCAAGCCTCCCGGCGCAAGCTTTGCACCCAGCAACTCGCGGAAGTCACAGAAGTTGATTCCGCAGACCCACGGTCACTGACTTGCAGGTTGGGAGCAGCACAAAGATCGGAAAACATTTGGTTGAAAAACAGTAGTTTGGAAAGGCTATTTTAATATATTTTTTGATTTAACAATAAAAGCGCCACCTGGTGGCGCCAAATTTTACACACAACCTTAAGTGGGGTATGGGGAACTACTACTGTGTTTCGTGTTCATCAGACAAATCTGTGCCGCCCCTTTAAGAGTGTCGGGGAATTGTTTAGGCTGCTGCACCGTTTGTTCGTTCCAGCCTTCATCAAAGTTGTTATCTCCACTCACACTTCATTTTTCCTGAGATAACTTCTGTTATGAATTGGCGCTATACAAATTGAATTTAATTGAATTGAATTCCTGCTGTACCTAGAGGGGACATTAGTCTGTAAGTATATCGTTAGTGTGTGAAGTACATGTGTGACTTACCGTTTTGGTGTCCCGTTTTGGTGAATAACACTTCCGCAAGGAACCTGTGGCATGGTGGCGGATATAGAACAAATGTTCTACTGCTTCAAGGTCTGCCAGGAGCATCGTGATTGCTTACGTTTCCTCTGGCTTGAGGACAATGACCCTACGAAAAAGATCACAGCAGTACAGAGTACCGCATGACTGTACACGTTTTTGGCAATAGCCCCTCTCCCGCTGTTGCCATATATGGTTTGAGGAGAGCGGCCCTACAAGGTCAGGAAGAATATGGCACAGAGGCAAAACAGTTCGTTCTCAGGAACTTCTATGTTGACGACGGACTTACCTCATTCTCCACTGACGACGACACCATCCAAGTCCTGAAAAAGACCAAAGGAATGTTAGCCGACTCAAACATACAACTGCATAAAATAGCATTCAACCATAATGCAGTGATGGAAGCATTTCTGCCCGAAGAACGTGCTAAAGAGCTGAAAGACTTAGAGCTAGGTGTGGACCCTCTACCGCTGCAGAGAAGTTTGAGTCTTAACTGGCACCTTCAATCTGACAGCTTTACCTTCCTTGTCTCTAGAGAGGAAAAGCCATTCACCCGTAGGGGCATTCTCTCTACAGTCAACAGTGTATTCGATCCACTGGGGTTTGTGGCTCCAATAACAGTACAAGGCAAGGCAATTGTCAGAGATCTGTGTGGTTCTATGTGTACGTCGCTAACAGAGTTGCACGCATCCGGAAGTCGTCACACCCAGAACAGTGGTACTTCGTCAGCACGGAGCACAATCCTGCAGACCATGGCACGCGACCAGCACAAGCTGCACTCTTGGAAGAGACAAATTGGTTTTCAGGACCCTCCTTTCTCAAGGAAAACGACAGAGCTGCCTCGACTCAGTCAGACTCCTTTGAGCTTGTTACACCAAACACAGATGCAGACGTGCGTCCATTGGTTGCAACTTTTGCTACGAGAACTTCTGCAATGCTGCTTGGTTCAGACAGGTTCACACGCTTTTCTAGCTGGAAAGGGCTGACACATGGATTAGCTAAGCTCATTCAGAAGGTCAGATCCCGTGCTACAGCTCTGGAAGGAAATACTCCAAAGGTAGATGAGCTTACGCAGGCAAGAACAGTAGTTCTGTAACTGTGCAGCAAGAGGCCTTCAAAGAGGATCTCAGGAGCCTGGCCAAAGGAGAAATTGTCCCAAAACATAGCCTTCTCCGGAAGCTCGACCCCATCTTGGATACAAATGGTGTGCTGGGGATTGGCGGCCGCCAATCTCTTGGGAAGAGAAACATCCCATAATTATGCCTAAAAACAGCCACATTGCTACATTGTTGGTGCAGTATTACCATGAGCAAGTTGCACATCAGGGCAGGCACATCACTGAAGGAGCCGTCAGGTCGGCCGGACTGTGGATTCTGGGAAGAAAGAGACGGGTATCGAGCATTATACATATATATATATATAGTGTGTCACCTGCAGAAGGTTGAGAGGAAGTATGGAGAAACAAAAATGTCCAACTTACCTGCTGATCGGCTCACCGAAGCACCTCCATTCACACAGGTTGGATTAGATGTGTTTGGACCATGGTCCGTCTGTGCTCGCTGTACAAGGGGAGGCCTCTCAGAAAGCAAGCGCTGGGTCGTCATGTTTACCTGTTTGGTCACAAGAGCGGTTCATTTGGAGGTAGTGGAATCTTTGTCAACATCAAGCTTCATAAATGCACTAAGGAGGTTCACTGCCATCAGGGGTCCAGCAAAGCTCTTC
>NW_023340268.1:21490337-21490938 GCF_004916995.1 Morone saxatilis
TGATAGGAGTTGCTCGTCGTATCCTAGATGGCTTGTTGCTCAGGGTGCATTCCCCCAGTCTGACACATGAAGTTCTTGTGACGCTGATAGCAGAGGTTGTCGCCATAATGAACGCACGGCCAATAGTTCCTGTGTCGTCAGATCTCGACATGCCTACCGTGCTCACCCCTGCTATGCTTTTAACACAGAAGGTTGATTCGGTGTCTGCTCCATCAGGAGACCTTGATCTGAAGGATCTCTACCGGAGTCAGTGGAAGCAGGTCCAGGGACTCGCTAATTCATTCTGGAAGCGATGGCGTCAAGAGTACCTGGCGACATTCCAGCCAAGAAGGAAATGGCAAGGAGACCAACCCAAGCTGCAAGTTGGAGACATCGTGCTCTTAAAAGACAGCCAAGCCAAACGAAATTAATGGCCTATGGGACTCGTAGTTAACACCTTTCCTGGCCAGGACAACAGAGTCCGTAAAGTCAGAGTTGTTAAAGGTGGTTCACTCAAGGTATATTAGAGACCCACTACAGATGTAGTGTTACTACTTTAAGGTACATAGTGGTATAGCATTATACCAGGCAGGGAGTGTGCCGCCCCTTTAAGAGTGTCGGG
>NW_023340268.1:21491061-21495353 GCF_004916995.1 Morone saxatilis
CTGCTGTACCTAGAAGGGACATAACTCTAAGTATATTGTTAGTGTGTGAAGTACATGTGTGACTTACCTGTTATGGTGTCCCGTTTTGGTTTACTATCATTTATGTGTAAAGTGAATAGCGCAACCGATGCTAATGCGCTAGCCCGTCAATGGGATTTTCCATACTCATTACCACTTCTGTTGTGTGGAGTAAATTATAACTTTGGTGTATGTTTATGCGTGTTGTATTTATGAATGTATAAGAAACAGACAAAACGGAGTCTGACATACTTTTTTATTTTTTGTATTAAGTTTCACAAATCTTCTTAAGTAAAACATCAAAAACCTACCTGAAGACTCTGCAGTGTTTTGAGAATCTGTTTAACTATCTGCCAAGTTAGAAGTCAGCTGCATTCTTGCAAGGGCAGAATAAAATCCATGCAGAAATATGACAGCACTTTCTGTTTTGAGTCTAACGTACAGGAAGTTATTGCTTTATAACTGAAAATTATTAATACAACTTTTGATCAGAAGGGTCGAATTGTTCTACATGCAAAGTTCTGTGTTTAAAAAAAGTAAGTTTCGCATTGCCTTTATCACAAGATACAGCACAATTCAGGGAACGCATGGACTTGTTAGCCAATATTATTATTATTTATTTATATTTTATGTACAACAAGTAAGTCCATTAGCAATGACTAAAGAAAACAAATTGTTAAAGTTTACTCAGTCACTTTGAATGGTTAACAATTTTCAACTGCCACTGATTGCCATTGCTATTGGTTTTGAAGATTTTCCATCATGTAGGCCTAGAAAAGGTACCAAAGTAATAGTACACTAATTTTGGTTCAAGGTTGGAGTAGCTGGAATTTATGTGATGCATATGATATGGTAAATCCAATCCAAACCCTTCATTCTTTGTCCAATTTTCAAAAAAGCAGTAGTGACCAGGATTGCTGCTGCGGTATCGAAGTCCATACACCGGCAGACTCAGTTGAAAGCAGGGCTCAGCTGTCAATCATGACGTAAAATGCAAGAAACCATCTTTGGGAAAAATTTATTTGACATTGTTCTTTGTTAGGCCCGTCTGCTAACATGGATGCAGGGGGCTGAATGGCCTATACTGCAGTCAGCCACCAGAGGGCGATCAAGATGTTTTGGCTTCATTATTGGGGAACTGTCATACCGTCCATCTTTGTAAATGTTGATGTGTAACAGCCTGCCAATTGCTGTTTTTTCCCTTCTTTTTAATAATAAATAACTATAAATACATTTAAAAACACATTTACATTATTTCTGACTAGAAAAAGGGATGGCTAAATTACATTAGTTGAACTTAAAATGCTATGACTACAAGGCTAGCAGTGGGGGTGACTATCTTGGAATGATGCATTAACATCTCCCAAGTTGTGTGTCCTTAAGATGAACTAACTGGTAGTTAAACTACAACGTCTCATTTTCAATTTTACTTTACTTTCTGTAAGCTGAAAATCTACCAGTACCCATTTATGCATGTCTCAGCAGCACTGTTCCCTTGCTACAAATTCCCTCCTCCTGCATGACTACCAACTCTGCCATAATTCCACAGAAGCTTCGATGCATTGTCTGCCACCTGAAAGGAGACAGGCCTGGGGACACCATATAACTGTACTGATAACCATGTACTGGCTGGTTTTTAAGTTCCCACAGCCACTCCTGTGGTGTATGTGCAGAGCTACTTGTGGTCAAGACTGAAAAATCGTAAATTCGCGATGTGCTGTTGTTCAGTTTCAATGTGAGCACAATCACCTCTGATGCAAAAATGTAATATTTTAAAAACCTTGGCTTTTATTATCACGTAACAACTTTATTTAATACCGATCTCTTTGATATTGCTTCAGTGTTAAACATGCTTTTTTTTCAAAAAAAGACTTCAAATCCGAAAAGGCTGAGTGCTGGATTTGCCTGCTCAGTTTGAATCACAAGTAAAAGGTGAAAATACTTTGGTACATCTTCACAGTCTCTTTCAAAAGGTCTCAGAACATTGTTGTGTTTTGTTTCATGGCCTGCAGATGCCTTCTGTAGCTCTCCTCTTTTGTTGCCTCCTCTAAAAGACCGGGCAGCCTCAGTGGATGTTGAGCCACCGCCAGAAGCCATAGCATCCACACATTGCCGAGGTTTCTGCTGAGTCTATCATGTGGCCTCCTGCTGATGGCCTCAAGCATGGCAGCAAAGTGGCTGCTGTGGCCTGTATCCTGTCTGTCTCTGTCTCAGATAGGGGGCATCTCACCTCTTACAGAAACACAAGCAAGGGTTAAAGTTATCCAACAGTGCGTTGGGCAGACTAAATAGGTTTTACAGACAAACATGAATTCAAGGGAAAACTTCACACATCAGAGAGCATTCACCAATAAAATTTAACCACACCATATATTTACATTTCAGGTTGTCCCTTCTTTTTGCCACTTGTGTGGGATGTGACAAGGGCCTTCTTTTGAAGAATTTCCCTTAGTGACACGAGACGTGTCAGCAAGTACTTAGGTCTACAGCCAAAACAGGAACATGTAAATAGCAATTGATACAAGTTTAAAGATACATGATAAGAATTTTATATATGAGACATGAAATTCTACTACTTCACTACTCACAGTGGCAACAAATTCAAAGCATGATTTAAAGGACCAGTGTGTGCTGTGGCTCAGAGGTAGAAGGGGTTGTCTACTAATCGAAAGGTTGTTGGCTTGACTCCGACTGCATGTCGAAGTATCCTTGAGCAAGATACTGAACCCCAAATTGCTCCTATTGGTCAATGAGTTAGGTGTGAATGAATGAGTTAGTTTCTGTTCGATGGGCTTTGCCATCACTGAGTAAATGTGTGTGAAAGGGTGAATGTGGCAGGTAGTATAAAAGCGCTTTGAGTGTTTGGAAGACTAGAAAGGAGCTATACAAATACAGGTCCATTTACCATCTATCCATTTACCGTGTGGGGGATTTAGTGGCATCTAGTAGTGAAGTTACAGATTGCAACAAATTGAACACTGCTGGCGTCTGTATTTGATGATCTGGGAATGAGAACGGAAGTGTGTCTAGGAGAAACTGTAACATGGCGGTTCAACATGGCGGCCTCCAAGGAACTTTGGACTGTCTGTAGATAAAAACATCTCATTCTAAGGTAACGAAAACACAACAATTCCTATTTTCAGGTTATTATACATTAATGCAAACATACCTATGAATATAATATTCCATTTCTGACAATAGGTCCTCCTAAGTGTTACACATTGGACCTTTAAAACCATTGCAGGGGCGTCCTGGTGGCTGAATGATTAAAATACAAAACATAAAATCGCTGGCCAGGACACCCTTTTCTTCATTTCCTGTCTCAATAATCAACTGTCCAACAAGACAAAAAATGCCAATGGAAAAACATTTTGCTTTCTCTTTGACACTAGCACTTTCATAGAGTTTGACATATGTAGGTACACATGTATCATTTCCTGTAAGTACAAAACAGAAAAGTACATTGCATACTACCTGCAAAAAGATAGCTAACTAGCGAATGGCAGCTCAAATTATCGTTAGCTACTTTTGGAGTCATCTGGAAACTCCATAAATCACCTCGATACCACTGTCATCAAACTGTCTTCTGTCTGTCTCGGAGGTTGTGTTCACTGGGAGGCTGCTGAACTCCATTCGGTTGCACGCTAAAAGCAGCTACATTAGCAGTACAGACTCTTAACGTTTGTTACTACCTCTAAAAGAGAGAATATTTTATGTGCTGCCACATTTTATAATGTATCTTTTATTTTTTTCTTATCATTGTTACTCATTTGATTGAGGCAGCTGCAAAGCAGATTAATATTGAATATAAGGAGCTTTCTAGCTCGTGACAGCCGTAAGCCAACATTGATTGCTTAAAGCTGTCACTGCAATGTAGACACACTTAGCAATACAGTTGTAGAGAGCTGACCTATGCCGTTAAAGTCCATACCATGTAGCCTATTACAATTACCCATATACAATTACATTTGTTTTCTGATGTGCTGTTATTATAATTCCACTTAATTCTTAAAAATGCTGCGTTCATGGCATTCATGGTGTTCAAGGTTCGCTCTGTAGGTGTGCTTAGCGCTGAAATAACTATCCCCCTTCATGATGAAAACGTCTGTGTTAATGCATAAGCACATACATATGTGCATGTGTGGTACATTTAAAACTGCAGTAGGTAACTAGCCAAAGAACCAGATTTTTTTCACAGTTATCTGTCTCATTTCACTGCAGATATTAGTGGAAAGATTCAGTGATATGCCAAAAAAAAAGTTATTTTTATAAAA
>NW_023340268.1:21495380-21496077 GCF_004916995.1 Morone saxatilis
TAAAAGTTACCTACTGCAGCAATAAGGGTCCCGGTTTGGGGTTTTAAAAATGTATAAAATAGTCCAGATTATTATTAAATATTACTTTTGGATGGATTACTATCAGTTTGGGTATGTCAGAATCAGAATCAGAAATCACTTTAGTTGAATGTCAATTGCAACCAACTGAATTTTTTTCAAATCAGTTTTATATTGCATCGCCAATTCACAAAGAAGTTATCTCAGGACACTTTTAAAAATATACAGGTTCTAGACCAAATCCTTATAACATTTACAGAGGACCCAAACAGGTACCTACCATTGAGCAATGCACTTGGCCGATGGGGAAGAAAAAACGCCTGTTAAGAGGCAGAAACCTAGGACCAGACAGACCCTTCGGGCCTTGGCGGGTTCGTCTGCCCCGACGACCGAGTGATGAGAGAGTGATGACAGAGAGAAGACAGAGAGAGAGAGAGAGATAACAGACAGACGCACAAGCAAAACTTTTAGTGACTGGTGATGAACATGAAGAAGATGATGACGACGACAACAGCAACGATGGGGGACAACGAGCATCGACAACAGCAACAACAGTAACCGTAGCAATAATAATACTATAATAAGAAATAACACTAACATTCATGGATATCAGCCAATGTCAGTCAGCAGACCATGCAAAGGAGCTCCACAGGATCCATGAGAACCCTTGCAGGACGAA
>NW_023340268.1:21496102-21500254 GCF_004916995.1 Morone saxatilis
GAGAAAACACAAGAACTCCGGGGAAGAAGTGAAGTTAGTAACATGCATTAATGGGACATGAATGAACTGAACACCCAGCATCTGTAGATACAAACAGCTCATTCTAAGGTAACAAAAACACAAAAATTCCTATTTTCAGGTGATTATACATAAAAAATAATAATTATTAATAATTAAAACATACCTATCAATATTATATTCCATTTCGGCCAATAGATCTTCCTAAAAAGCTTAAATTATTGTGTTTTTGAAAACCTGGGCACATTGATCATGTCATGATGCACGATGAAGGTCATGAAATGTGTCTGAAAGTGCTGGAAGACATCTTGTAAGTGGACCTCAAGCCAAGACTATTAGGTGAACTTACTACTTCCAAGGTCAAGAATGAACCCTCGAGTGTGACAGATGCTGATGTTTTTCATGGAAGGACAGGCTGGCAATTACACAATCATAAGACCAATGTGTGGTCTCCTGATACATTTAAAACATGTCAAAACTTTCAATATTACAGAAATAACTCAATGAGACTTCAGAAATCAGACGAAAGATGGAACTCTGAGAGATTTTTGTTGCTTTTTTCTGGCAGCCTTGAGCCAGTGGACACAGTCAAAAGGGCTTTGAATGCCGTCACGATCGCATTGAAAATATGATTCTAAGATTCGCTGAATGGCTTCAGATTCTGCGTGCACCGCCTCCATTTTGTGTGAGCGTATTGTATTTTGACATGACAATTATCACTTCATTGCCTCTGTTGCCGTCTGACTTTCTGTCTACAATAAGACATTAAGCAGAGCTCAGAGGCAAAGCGCCCAATCTGTTTTACAAAGAGACAATATGGACCATGTGGAAATGTTTTTAAGTTGATGATGTAATGAAGCGAGCAATTTCTTCTTGCACAAATCATTATCTCTTGGCCAGATTACTCAGCTCTGACAATGATGCCTTCATAAGGAATTGTTAAACTTCTTAAAAAAGAACCCAGAATACTGTGAACGAACTAAAGTCCTGTGCTCATTTGTAAGATTATCATAATGCACAAGCAGTTTAATTAAAACAGTGCTTTCAATTTGCTGCTGCTTATTGGGATGACTAATTCTTCCCTTGTTGTGCATCTTGTTAAACCATGCAGGTGGTCCCATTACTGCTTGTTATTCTTCATTTCCTTTTCACTTATGATAAAAGGCTAATGTCCTCTGTGGATGGGATTTTGCTAACAATTATTAGATAAACTTAATAATTGCACAGTGGATAATTATCTCACATGCATTCATATTAAAACAATCTGATGTTGTTGGAGAACATCCTGTATTGTTACATTTATGTTAATGAACATATGTTACACTACCTTAAAGCTGCATTTATCAATTTTTGGACACCAAAGGGAAGAAAACATCTAAGCAAGCAGACAGATACACAGTTAAAGGTGCTTTTAGCGATATTCTTTTTTTGTTAAGTGTATATAAGTGTTTATATTTATATTTATATATATTTCAAATGGAAATTTGTAACCAGCTAGTTAACTTGTCTGACTGCTGTTTGGAGACTGTCAAGTGGAGTTGCAACCAAATTCCAACCAAAAAATTATTTCAGTGCTAAGATTTTGCCTCTCTTGCCTCTTTTTGCCTTTTGGTGAATACACCACTTAAAGCATTGCTTGTATAAAATACCATCACTAATCCCAATCCCCAAATTCATAGACCCCTCGCAGATCCTGGAAAACATGTTCCCATTCCAGGTCGTCAAATAAAGATGCTGCTTTGTCACGTCCCCTTGGTGTCTCATACTGAAGCACAGAGACCCCTTAGATGTTAGATGGTGTATATCAAATTGCAATATTTTGTTTTGTGATATTGCTAGATAGCAGTGTAAAGTGATGGCTATGATGTTGGATGTTACAGGGACTGTGATAAATACAAATGTAGATCTCACTGTTCTGGTTGCATAAAATGGTGGTGTGTTCTTTACACTTTGACACCTTTTCCAAAATTAGATTGAAAAAAACAAACCAACCACAACCTTCACCTTGCTTACAGTATATAGTGCAGTAATATCGCAACATATTGAACTGTACCCCTGTGTCGTGATATGTATCGTATTGCCAAATTCTTGCCAATACACAGCCCTACCACTTAGTGCTTGAGATGCCTTTTAAACACGTTGTCAACGTTGTTACAGTTTGGTGAGACAACGCAACTACTTGGTTAGGTTTAGTAAAAGATCATGACTTGAATTAAAATAAGTACATTATGTGATACAAGACACAATATGCAAATGAAAACAAGCACAAACTGCACCAATGTCTGCTGGTAGATTTCAGCCAGAGCCTTTCTCGGTTGGCTTCCTCACAACATGACATCATCAAACATTACCTACCTTTTTCCCCCCATGCTAACATCTTATAAATCCTAAATTTGCCTTTGTTTCCAGGGACACAGGTTGTTCTGAATAAAGCGCATCAGCCTCTTTCATAAAGCTTTCGTTCACACCTGCCATGGATTTTTGCATTTTCCCTACATACAGTATGGTACACATATCATACTGCACCAGTTGCTGTCAGCGTTATGTAAAAGCGAGGTGATGCTTGCCCTGTGGAAACATCTGTGCTGATCCTGAGAAGGTGAAGCCACAAAAACTCCCACAATGCTTCTGCTTTTACCTCTGCTGCTACTGTAGTTGTTTTTAACACTACAAACATGCTTTCTTCTGCATATGAGGTCACAGCTCTTGTTCTTGCATGCTGTACAGTATGTGGGTTGACCTGGAGGAGCCTGCTGCGCACCGCACGCCTGTGAAGACAATCTGTTTTTAGTCACTTTCACACTTGATGACTGTCGACGCTCACTTGTTTCTCTCACTCCTTTAACGTTCATTTCCTCAACTCCCCCAAGGCTTCAGGTAAACTGGGAAGTGTGAAACCTCATTAAGTGAAAAAAAAAAAAACAGAAAAACACTGACTCGCTGTTGTATTAACTCGCTGCACTTTGCAATGGAAAACATGACACCTCCCATAAATGCACAATGGTATGTAACAGAAGGAGCCAAGTTATTTCCCCTGTTTCCGTCACTGGGCTGTGTTAATGAGGGAGCGTACAGAGGATGTGCAGCCATGGATGTCACTAATATGGGAATGATTCACCTTCTGACCCTTGAGGAATCAAACTTGTGTGTGTGCAGTCTACAGATGAGTCAGAAGAAGAAACATGCACTTGCTCCTTTTATGTTTCCACAATAATCAAAGTAATCTTACGTCACACAGGCAATACAGCTTTGGAGTTCCAGCATTGAAATCTGATCAAACATGTCTAATTTACATTTCTCAGAAATCTCAGCTAATGAAGGCACATAAGTGATGAAGGAAAACATTGGAAATGTGCCACAAAGAAAATCCAAAATCTTGATCCTCCCACTAATGTCTGTTTCCGAATCGGTAAGTCTCCATCTGATTCATGGACAGAGTAATCAAAGCTGACTTCCACTGAAAGCCTCTTTGTTTAGATTGTGCTTTGTGAAAAGAAGATGCCTCATGCTATTATCTTGAAAGTTTATTTATTTGCCACCATCTCAGAAAATCTGTAACTTGCAGCCTCCTCTTGTGTAGGACTCAGTAGGTGGTTTCAAAGAAATCCCACTTTTTCAGCACAACTCACAGAGCTCTGTTTGTTTTTCTATAGTTTTGAGAGTGGAGGGAGTCATGGGAAAAATGCCAGTTTCTCTCAAATCTATAATGTATAAACAAGCAGGGCTTTGTTAAGGACCAGGATTTGACAGTTTTCTGACAGTAACCATCTGGACATTACTCCTGTTTCCTTCTCTGACTTGTCTAGTAGAGGTTTCACTGTGTTAGTCATCAGCTACACTGCATACTTTAGACAATACCTGCGAATGCAACAAGAAGAATACCGAGAAGTATGTGTGATTGCCTTTATGTGTAACTTAGGAGGCTTATTAGCTGAGAGCTTTCATGGTTACCCAGAATCAGCAGAGTTTGACAGTGAGTGTGTTCAGTCTAACCTGAACTGTGTGTTGTGGGAGGTTTTATATGCTTGATATATCTTCAGTTACAAATATGGGGTCTTCTCACATTTTATTACTATCAGTTTAATGTATGTCAATATATACACTTAAATATCAATGTAGACAATCAAATCTTAA
>NW_023340268.1:21500354-21505595 GCF_004916995.1 Morone saxatilis
TGTCAATTTATCAAATGTCAGTATATTAAATATCATAAATATATATACACTCAAATGTCAATATATTCAATCAAATGTCATATATACACTCAAATATCAAAAATGTTAATATATACACTTAAATGTCAATATATATACACCAAAATGTCAATGTAGACAATCAAATCTTAATTTATATACACCAAAATGTCAATATATACATATATACTCTTGTAAGCGACAACATATACACTCATAAGTATATATATATATACAGTCATATGTCAATGCATACACGCATCTAAAATATATACACTAAAAGGTCAATATACACACTCTCAATGTCAGCTCAATGTCTCAATGTCCACAGCTGTCTCTCATTCCCTCTCATTTTCCTTCCTTTCTTCCTTCTTTCTTCTACTATCCATCTCAACTCCCTCCTACAGTAATCATTCAATCAGTAAACAGAGCACATTCTCTTTGTTATCAGGGCATGTGGAAATCAATAACAATCCTGTGTGCTCTGTATGTACCATCAGCTGGTCATGCATCTTGCAGCATGCAGCGCATGTGACTGGTACGTTCTTTCCCCCAATACCAGCATAACCGAAATCATGTTTAATTTTAGTAAATGCAATCCTTCCTAATACAGCTTTATTGTGACTCACTTTATTTTTTAAAATTTTATCTTTATTCATGTTTCTTATTTTATAGCAATTGCGTAAGTGATGATATGTACTATATGTGTATCACAGACTGAATTCTCTCATTTTGATCATTGCTCACATTACTGTATGGACCAACACTACGTGGCAACAGATGGGGTAACTCTGAGCTCTGGTTATCACACATGAACAAAGAGGAGGAAAGACTGTACACACACTCACGATCACCACACGCAGGCTCCCGTCTGTTCTCCTCTCTGTTCATATGCGATTTTTCAGCTCTTTGTGGAGGCTAAGAAATGGACTCAGTAGCTCTTGCTTACTTGTCTTTATAGTAGAGAAAGAAGTATAATTCCAACCTCAGGGTTGGATATTTTCACTTTTCAGTAACTGGACTTCCCACACTGAGGCACATCAACCTTGAGATAAAAGCAAAGAGGAAGAAAAGACTATACATCTCAACAAAATGTGTTCAATTATTTTGTATTGTATATTGTGTTTTGTATTTAAGTAGTATGGAACCGGCTATTAGTTATTAAAGGAAGAGCCTTTGTGTTTTTCTGTGTTCAGCAACCCGAGTGTGTTTGCTATCTATGCTTCTGTATGGACGTTTTGATATGAACTGAATGTCCAAGTCAATGGGAAAAGGTTCTGTTTGTAAAAGCAGCACAGCTCATGGGTTTGTGCCGTTGTGGAGGGAGGATGAAACACAGATGGAAATAAATGACGACAGCGAGGCTTTTTTATGTCACACTCGCAGGAACATCAAAGAGAGCCATGCTAATGGAATGTAGAGCCACGTATGAGCTGTGGTGACATGTGATCACACATGCGGGGAAACAAAATCAAATAGAATCATAATTATCGAAATTAACAATGTAATGTTAAAGTACTATCTCAGGAAATGTTTTATAAAAGTTATTTGTACAATAAAGGGACTAATAAACACATATATAATGCTATACAAAAATATTCATGTTCAAGCTTCTAAGGCTTCCCAACCTTTTTACTTTCGGGACACCTTTTCTATATTTAATAAACTGACAACCCCTGACAAACTATGCAAGTATCATAAACCTTTGTTCACCACAAAGTTTATTTTCTCTTCCATTAGCTTTTTGTTGAAGGAACCCAGGCGATGCTAACTTCCGGATGTCATCCCTGCAGCACTCTATATAAGAACCAGGCAGGGGCATGTCCAGATTTTTTTGACTGGAGTGGCACAAGTGGGGCAGGGGTGGCATGAAGTATGTGTCTCAGCCTTCCAGTCATTCCCAATTTATGCAATTTCAATACTTTTTACTGACCCCAGACTGCAGATATATTTTAAATACGCAAAAATAATGCTTTTATACCCCATGCAAATTATTCCCCTTTTTTTGTCCAAAACGGCATGGGATTAGTATAAAGTTGCAAAGGGGAGACTCATGGGTACCCACAGAACCCATTTCCATTCAGATATCTTGAGGTCATGCCAGCTTTTCCATCGCCACAATTTACCCTAACTTTGGAGTGTTATTTAGCACCCTTCCTGACTACCATGCTATCATACAGCTAGCCAATGGATGTGTTAGGTCATCTAGTTTCATATGATACCACTACCTTACTCTAGCTTTAAAACGCAGCCCACTACAGCCTCTGAAAGAGCGCAGAGTGAAAGAGGTAAGGATAATGGGGTGGCCAATTTAGATTGAAGGCTTGGCCACTATCACCCCAGGGTCCCCCTTTGGACACACTTTCTGGTTCCAGGTAATGCAGCTGAAATGTTTCTGTTTCAATGGTAAGTAACAAGAAAATACTGAATGACACAAATTCTTAACCATAAATCACAAAGCCATCAGCTTAAAGTCCTCCACTTCCAAATATAATTCCCCCTTGATCTCTGCATTATTTAATGCCCTTGATTCTGGTGTGAAATTAAGAAATCAAATCATTCCCTCAAAGATCCACAACAAAGGCACTTTCTTCGGCAAAGGTAGAAAGGCCGGCCTGCAGGCTGTGTGGCCCCTATGAAAAATGAATGGAATATGAAGTCCCCTCGTCTGTCTCTTGAGGTTTGCATGTTTTAAAATGTTCAGTAAAGTGAGAGGACTTTGTCTGCTTCAGGCCTCCAGCTTTCCTTGGTCTGCTCTGGGAGGAAGAGCCCACTTTCTTCTTCTTCCTAATGAGCTGCTGCTGGAGATGACAGACAGCTCCTCCACCGGCACCAATCATTATTCTCTCATATACACACCAAGTGCGCTGTGTGCCCGTGTAACTCATGCATGAGTGCATATGCACCACCCGCTCCCCGAGTACCCCACTACTAAGGGACAGTAAATAGAGACAGTGCATGAAATGAGCACTGAGCAAACCCACACTGAATTGGCAAAGGGACAGTTGTTTGCTGCTGAACGGAGACAAACAGTCCTGATGAAAAACAGAGGAAAGCTGCTATTTGTTTCAACATTTTGCCACTGCTAAATAATAGACCAGGAAAAAAATAAACAGAGCATTTGCATAAGTTGAGTCATTTGACAGTATATTAGCACGGCAGGCAGGTATATGATACCTTTCCATCTCAGCCAATGAGATCCAAAAAATCTGAGGAAGCAAATTACCTTCCTGATGATGGAATTAGAACTGTGAATAGATGCTGAATAATAATGGCATCTCCTCAATTTGAAATTAGATTCATCAATTCAAGATTGTTTGGACCACAGATGGCTTTGTTACGTGCAGTGCTGCTATTAAATCTGCTCCATTGTGGTGGTTTGTTCCATTCATATACATTTTCCATTCATTGTAATTCTTCATCACTGAGATTTTGGGCTTCTCAGCAAAAATATCAAGCATGGGGTCAGTGTTTCTTATGTAACCACATCATTATTCATAAAATAAGCCAGGCCCATATTATATTATCCACACTGACACCTTGTGAGTGTATTATGCCATAACTAGAGGGATAAGCAGCAGGGCAGCAGCAAGGATCTCTGTCACGACATGAGTACATGCAGCACATACATCCATACAGTGCTGCTGGTGGAAAGTAAAGTACATTTAAGTATGGTACATACAATTTTAAGGTACTTGCACTTTACCTGAGTACATTTTATTGTACCTTATACTTTTCGTCTACTACATTTATCTGAAACCTGTAGTTTATGGTTACTTCAAAGATCAAGCCCAACAGTACATAAACTAAATTTGTGATCCAATCCAGTATCATTATCGGGTGCTGATACTGACCTAATTCTCATATTGGATATTGGACTGATATCACCAATCCACTTACACTCGTATCGTACATCAGCTGTTTTGACAGATAATAGGATTATATATAATTAGAACATATAAATATATATAATATAATTTGCTGTAGTGGAAGACTGAAAACTAAGTTAACACTGGCTCTAGAGGCCTTTTGCGTTTGGTGGGCCACCGTAGTTTCTCCTACACACATGGAAGGCAAGCGGTGTTAAGCTGGTTGCAATCTCCAACTTTACCACTACATGCCACTGACTCCCTCACATTGGTCCTTTAAAATGAAATGCACGTCAAACATGAGCACTATATCAGCCAGTGGTGGGATCAAATATTTGTCAATCTTTTTAAGACTGTTACACACTGAACCTTTAACAGAGATTTATGTAGACATAAATTCATCTTTGTACATCAGCTCTTACTATTGACAGATAAATGCACTGTGATGATGGAAATACATTCTGTGTTAATCTGCTGGAACAGATGTTTATGTGTATACGATTTGGAGCTCTATTAACTAAATGGAGGCAAACATTTCTTTAATTTCACTATTACTGTAAAAGCACAATGGGTTGAAGAGTATTAATCAGGCCAAGAACTGCTGTTCATTGTCAGTGTAATTATATCATTTACAGTCTGTGAGCAGCTATTCTTCAACAGTCCCAGCACCTGCAAGAGCAACACAACAGCTTAATCAATTGTACATAGGAACAACACTGAGCAAGACTGAGACGCAGGTGGCTCATGTAAAGCCTTGTGTACATCAGCTGCCAGCTTCATATAATGTGATGCGACACGCTCTTTCTCCTCTTTGCCACACTCCATTTCACTTAATTTCTCAGCCAGAGGCTGTCGTGTACAGTATATGCAGCTCAGCTCAGCTGCTCAGGCTCTGTGCATTGATTTTACTGCTGCCTTGCGTAGGATGGTTCATGTCTGCCATGTTATTTCCTATAGTTGATTTTTTTTACCCAAAAGCACCCAAAATTCTGTGCAGGTTCCTCTGGCTCCGTCTAGTGCTCCTAATGGTATTTGCAATAATCCACCAGGCTTGAACAAAAACAACCAATCAGAGCTGAGAAAGATATGAAGACACTTTGGGTTGGTGGCTTAAAGATAGTTGATTGTTGAGTCTCATTCCCAGCTCGTCAAATACCAATGCTTTGGGTCCCAAAGCTTCAAGCCACCAACCCAATGTAATGATATTTGACGACCTGGGAATGAGATCCAACAATCAACTATCTTCCTTGGCTCTAAATTGGTTGTTTTTGTTCAGACCCGTTAGATTCTTGTAAATGCCATTAGGAGCACTAGGAGGAGCCAGAGGAACCAGGTTTTCTTCACAGATTATCCG
>NW_023340268.1:21505695-21511130 GCF_004916995.1 Morone saxatilis
TGTGATGTCACAAATCATGCTGGTAGGCCCCGCCCCTTAAAATCAGATTTTCAATGAGCACAGAGAAACTTTCCACTTTCAGCAGATGAATGTGAAAACATCCTTCTAGTGTTAAACTCTGCACATACAGCATTCAAACATCACACAATAGCAACAAGAAGAAAAATGGGTATTGGACTGGAGGTGGGCTTTAAGTTACAAAAGAAACACAATTTCAACTGCACTAGCAGCAATAAGTTGGGCCCAGAGTGAAATATTTCAACCTCTCTTAAAAAGATTGATGGAGTACCATTCCGTTAGACTGATTAAGCTACATCGTCAATCACACACTGTCATTGTAGAATTAGTGAATGCAACCACTGTACTTATCGGTCACAATCTGCCTCTTTGTCCACCCCTCCAGCCACATTCACACTTCTTCAAACACACACTCCCATTCTCGTCCTGTCCACCAGATGCCCTCTCAGAGCCCTTTTCTCCTGTCTAAGTCATCTCACCCCCACATCCAGCCACTCCCTCCTGCCCTCCTCCAGTCCCAGACAGTCATCTGACCTTCTCCACCCACCTGCTCACCTGTTTTCTCTCTCCCTCTCCACCCTTGTCAGTTACCTGGCCCACTCTGCCCACTCAACTGCATCTCATTCTGGTCAAATTTTATTGTTCTCTGCCAGATTGTTAGGTGGGCTTTATGCAGTTTTTTCTAACCTCTGTTGCCTACTTTTGGATATCTGCAATCTGTTACCAGCCTGATTTTTGGACCTTGGCTGATCTTGTTGGACTCCTGCCTACTCCTTTGGATGTGTTTGCCTGTTGGACTGTCTTCCTGGTTTTGGTTATTGCCTCCCTCATTCCTGTAAGCTTTTGTACCTCTCTTTGACTTTGTAATAAATGACTGAACTGCATCAGCTCTGCCTCAGTTGTCTGCATTTGGGTCCTTCTTCTGTTCCCTGTTCTCTTGTTTACAATGCTTGTGACAATATTACTTTTTTAAGCTTATGCCACATTTCAACAACATTTTTTCTATGTTTTGTGACTCTCTCATACTGTGTGTTTTTGGTAGAGGAATTTCATTGTATTGATATTCCTATACAGCCGACAAAAAAACCTTAAAACCTTCATGATCACAAAAGGATGAATCCTTATGACCTTTGATTGACATTTCCTCTATCACCAGCACTATCAACAGTCCACTTATCCAACACTTCAGTTCATGACAGAATACCTCCGAAATGAATGGCGGAGTTCCTGTCAGCCTCAGGTATACTTTGAGTTTGACGTGTATACTTGAATATTGCTGGATAAATGTTAAGCTAAATGCCCAGCTGAGCCTAAGTTGCCTGGCAATGTCGAGCTGAGCCTCACATTGACCCTAAAAGGTCCAGAAATGACCACTGTGGAGGCTTCAGTATGCATCAGACAAAGTCCTGACAAATCCCCTCTCCCCCACACCACCCAACATTGGAGGGCAGTGTCTGACCATTTTTGTAATTTTGTAAGTACACCCTCTTTACCCAGTGATTGGATGGGTATGTGCAGATCAGAAAGGAGGCTACTGCATTCTCCTCATTTGTACAACCTTGTGAAATACCATGAATGTCTTTGAGGAGAGACTGTTCTCCCTGTTTGAATGATTCATCAAGTCTTGCTGCTCTGATGAGCATTTTCACTTCCAGAGCTGAACCATAATCATCTGTTAAATTATCTGCCATCCCTTCTCCTAAATTTACATTTTATTTTTTTTATGTTTAATGTAAGAGAAAAGGATCACTGCTAATAAAGTTAACCAGGTTAATTCTACTGAGGGAGTTTTCCCAAGGGAATGTCCAATAAATCAACAAAATAAAAGGATAAGAAAGTATAAAATAAAATAAAATAAGAATTGCATGAAGTCGATTTGCAAAATCACATAAAACAAGAAGCAATGTGACTTTGGTTTATAAATTAAATATTGAAATAAAGCAAATATAAAATAAAAGCAAGCCTTCATTGAAACTGAAATTGTAATGTAACTTGTAGCTCATTCAAATACCCTCTAGATGGCACTGTTGGCTGTCTTATTTCCCCAGAGACAAGAGCGTATAGCACTTAGTGCCATGCCATAGACTCAGTGTAGACTCTTTCCACTATAACACTGTGTGTTTGTATACATACAGTATGTGTGCTGGTGTGTATTTAGGTCATGTCCTATTGTATTTCCTTCATTAGTTATTATCAGAGCAGTGTGTGAACATTTGCTTCATTCATACTGGTTGAATTTAGTTGGAGTTTTTTTTAAAAGATATAACGTTATAATGTAAGAATGTTTAGATATTATAATATTCCTATTATAAGTAACTGTGGTATGAGGACGTAATTGTAAGTCGTATTTGGTTTATCATGGATGTGAATGGTTATGTTCTATAATGGTTCTATACAAATCTCGCGATGAGTCGCCGTCGGTATTCTCCAAGGAGAACGTACGCATTTTGCTTTGACGTTCTTTCGTCAGTCACATACCATTACGTGCAATAACGTGCGTATCCCGCTTGGTACTACTACTACTACTACCACCACTAGTAGTAGTTCACAGAGTTGAGTGCTGAGTTTGTGAGAGGGAATGTCAAGCGGAGAAACATTAGTTAGTGAAGCAGGAGACGGGAACGGCGGAATAATGGGTGAGCTTTCACACATTTTGAAATGTTTCCTCTTTTTTTCCGTGTGTAAAGTTGCCTCGACTCTAACGTTAACTTGTTGAACGGTCGGCTTTTGTTTAGTTTCGAAACAAAATGCATGGAGATAAAGTGGGAACCCGCTCGGTAATGGTCATTCAGTGTTAACGTTAGCCTAGCCCCGGGTAACTGCACTGGTAGGGAAATGTCACACCAAACCTCGTGTAAAAACCTGCTTATTGAACGTCTCTTGCTGTTTCGGGCAGCGTAGCTTGCTGTTACATACCTTGGAAATTGTTATGGTCTTCCGGTAAATTTGGTGCATAACCTTAGCACCTATTTTAGAACTAAAGTTACCCTGGTTCACCAGCGGTCGCTACCGCCCACCATACTGTTTTATGGTGTAACTTTGTACTCAACATTTAAGGAATTATCTGTCTAAAAGTTTAAATTCCCTAGCTGTATCTGTTGCTTGACGTCTTCGACTAGCGCCGAATTGAAAAGTGCATCTGACTAAGTGCTAAAATGACTGGCACTATGCTCAGACAACATTTAGCACTTAAGTTAAACGTTGTTTAAAAAAAACTATCTTCACATTTATGAATAGAGTTTGGCTAGGAACTATTGAACTATTTTACGTTATCAGTTCAACGGTAGTGCCGTGGTAGGCTTATACGTTAGCCTGGCATTTCCTGTGTTTTTGTCACGTTGGCCTAGTGCCCAGAGTTCTAAGTAAGTTAACCTGCGCAGTCAAACCTGCTCATTACAAGAGTAATGGAACTTCAGCGTTAGGCTTTTAATGCTGTTTACCAGTGTTACCCTCTCTAACACTGGAAATAATATCGTGGACCAAGAACACCATTGATTACATCCGTGTTCCTGTTAAATGTGTGGGTGGCTGACAGACTTCTATCGTGACATGTTAACGTTAATGCCTGGTCGTTAAGGTTAGGCCCCCTACAGCCTGACTAACAGTATCCAAATGTGATTGGATGTGGGATCACCAAAACTAGGCACACCATCACAGGCAGCAATTAACCCTCTCATCATGGGAATAAAACTGGTGGCATCTAGCAGTCAGAGGCGAGCGGCATGTTGTCTGTGCTGTTTGCATAGTGGCAGTGACATAGCACAGATGGGCCGGTCAGGCATTCAGCCAGACAGACAGTGTCAGATGGCGTGGCAGTCAAATGGCAGGGGGAAGGCTGTGAATGTATGCGGCCTCAGTTTGTTCAGGTGCTCGTGGGACAGCCTAGTCATTTTCTTAGGGCATACACTACCTTTCTCTACGTGCAGTGCGAGAGGCGCTTTCAGGTCTGCAATCACACCACAGGTCTAAATGAAATTGCCCTTATCTTTGTGTGTGATGTTACAAAGATATGCATGCGCAGACAGTACCAAAGACCACAGTGTCACATCTGTTTTGGACATTTGCTCGTTGTGCTGTGGTCTAGCAGTTTCTCTGAGTATAGACGAAGCTTTAAGTTTGCTCTGTTGCAAATTCAATTTTCAGTGCAACGCTGTCAGCTTCAGTACACTCAGGTGTATTGAAATGGGCTGTACATTGTATTTATGCTCAGATGCATGCCGTCACATCTTATTTTCTACCATAGACTCATGGATGAGATTAGACTGTGAAAATAACTAAAAGAGACTAGGGATGCGTTGTGATTTGAAGATGTGGAAATTGTATTATGAATAATTCATTATATGAGTGAAACAATGACAATATGGATGTTGTGGAGATCATTTCCACAGGTATTATTAACCATGTAATGTGAAAACTGCTATAAACATTAAAAAAAGTCGTAATAGAAATGAAGATCAACAGAATTTGCCTTTTATAACGAGTGTGTGTTGTAGACAAATCGATGGGATGTAAAACACAGCTGAGGCATGCAGTATGGGATCCAGGCAATACTCCAGTGTGGGCCCAATGGCACTGTAGTGTATGAGAGGCTGAGTAGGATCTGTTCATGTGAGAGTTGCATGCAGGATGTGATGTTACCTTGAAGCAGCGTGGTGACAGTTAGCTGCAAATGGGATTGAAAGGTGCACAGGATACAAGACTAGGGTTGCACAATTAATCAACATGTTATCAAAATATCAATATGCAAATCGCAGAACTAGTTTGATAAAGGTGGAATGTGTGACAGCATTAGAAGTACTGCTAAAAATCTTGAAAACATGTTTGTTTGGTCCAGATCCCAACAAATGTCACATCATCGTGGTTCTGTTTTTTTTTCAGTGAGAATTAAATTTGTGAAGCAAAAATGATAATTCCCACACTAATGATGACGATCCCAATCGCAGTATCTGTCGAAAGAATTGCAATATATTTGTATAGTCCCTGTTTTAGTGTCATGTGGTATGTCAGTCATCGGGCTGCGTGGATTGTTTTAAGGTCCGCTGCTCTTTAATGCAAAGCCCACGCTTCCTTTTCCAATGAGCGTAGACTATTCCGGCCGCAGCATCTGATTGGGCAGCTGTTGCCATAGTCAGAATCTCCAGTTGATGGGAACAATTTTGGCCTGGCCCTTAAAAATCCAATCCAAGCAGACATCATTCAGTGATGTTAGCAACGAGCTACCGGCTGCTGCATGTACAAGTGCAGCTGTTGCTATATTTGTTGTTTCATTCTGAATTACTGCCCTTTGGCATAATGTTAGCTTTGTCCCTGGTTACACTCGCTGTGCCTGTCACACAGTGCTGATAATTAGCCACAGCTAGTCCTACCAGTTTATCTATCGCTGTCTATCGCTGTCTATCGCTGTCTCTCACTGTCTC
>NW_023340268.1:21511230-21519301 GCF_004916995.1 Morone saxatilis
ACGGTTATAAATGAGACCCCTGGAGCTTTAGCTGAAGACACAGATGTTGGCTCCCTTTTTAGGGAATGGAACTTGTTCCACCTTTGACAATGCTATCTGAATTATTTATGAATACTACCTTCCTTTGATTTCCACCTCTCAATATGTCAGCAAAGTGAGACATCTTTTTGCTTACTGTTTCATTGAGTCTGTGAAGGCAACATAATACCACAAAGGACACACCATTTCTGTGATGATGGTGTAGAACCAAACAGTAAGACAACTTGTCTGCCGGAACCTGAAGTTGACACAAACTGACCCAGATTCAGCGTGCTGTTTTTCTAAAGTAATTTGTTTTGCATATGTGGTTCCAGTTTTGGCTGAGAAACTGCAGCCTAGCTCATGGTACGTGACACCTTCCTTGTAGATAAAAGCACAAACCCACAAAGCGTCACAATACAGCAGCGCAGCTGTGGCTGATGCTTTTTTTTGTAGCATGTGTGAAAGTACACAGTGGTGCATGGCAGCCATTTTCAATGCGATGTAGGCCAGAGATTTTGACTAAAAATGTCCTGTCAGTAGTGTTTTTTGTGCATCACGTTGGGGATGTTAAGGGATACATGTTAGGAGGTTATTTTTGTAGCCGTTTGCACATTGTTCCAGGCTGAATGTTGGACTCCTCTGCTGTTCGTCAACTGTCTCTAACACAGGAAGCAGTCAGAAGAGGGCCTGTGGATGTAAGCCAGTAGGCTGGGAGTGTGTCAGAAATGTGTGTGTGTAGTTCCAGTGAGAGCAGTGTGATGAGTGGAGGATGCATCGTCTTAAGCAGTCAGATGAACTGCTGACAGCTCCTATAAACACATCAAAATATGATGGAAATCACAATATGACCAAGTGCCACATACACAAAGCAAGATCTTATGATAAAGGTCACATGTGTAACAAACAACATTATACTGAAGCGCTGATCTGACGTTTATACAAATGGTCACTGCCATGTATGAGCTGATACCTGATGCAGTGTACATATCTGTTGTCCCTTACATGGTTTTAACATTCTCTGATGAGTCCTTTAAGCTTTGTGTTTTATAGTTTATGTAACCTTGTAATGATGTGCTGTCCTGGCACAGTCTAATATTCTATTTCCTCATTGATTCCTGATTCCTTTTTTTTTTTTTTTGGAAAGAAGTGAGCCCACACAGTTTTTCAGCGCCAGTGCAGCTGTTTTATCATCTGTGGGCCTGAACACAGCGTAGAAACAGAGTTGAATTATAGTTCTTTGTGTCTCTTTGTGAGCTGAGGCTGCTCTTTGGACTGTTTCTTCCTCTGCACCATGACTCTTGCTCGCTGCATGTGTCCAGCAGCGTTGACGCATGAGATTGGTTGTCATTGTTTTGCAATGCGCTTTCTAGAAAGTCATGCTGGCACTGATAAAAGGAAATGATAAGCTTGATGGAATACAATTCTGATGCATTGGACTATCTAGAATCAGTTCTCTGAACTGAAATGAGTTCTTGATTCCCTCCTCTAGCCAGGTCTTCCTAAAGACACGTGTTTTAATCTCGGGGACTTCCTGGTTAAATTAAGGTTCAACTAAATAAAAAAATAATAATAAAATCTGCATATATGCACATGCACTCAGTTTCCAGTTTATTGGGTACACCTAGCTAAAACTAATGATGAAATAATACATAGAAATGAAACTGTATGGTCACTTGGAGGATGTAGGTTGTGCTGCGTTGCATTAAACAGGGAGATGTTTGTGTTATGTTATGTTTGTGACAAATTAACGCATTTTGTCCTGCTGTAGACTTGTTGAACCCTGACACCTGTCAGGAGCTGTGTTATTTCAGTTTGGCCCACTTAACTGGACTCCTCCTCAGAGTCAACACTCAGTCCAATCAAACACAGACACGATACGCAGGTATTATTGTAGCTGATGTCCAATGCTGCTGTGTGAGATGGTGCTTCCTTTCCCTGCTTTCATGTTTCAATGTATTGTAATGTGGATACTCTCTTATAATGGAAGTGGAAGTGGCTGTTACATACGTCAGCAAACTAAATTCTGTTCTAGCTAAAAGAATGACTTAACATGGCTTTGTATGACTCAGCCTCTATAGTTGCTGCTATAATCTTTAAGAATCTAAATACTGTTGTATATTGTTGGATGTTTCATGTGAAATTCCAGCCTTGTCTCGGTGTGAGAGTGACTCGGTGAGATAAATATGTCCTGTCTTTCTGCATGTTGGTTGTTTCCTGCCAGCAGATGAGTAGAGCTTCGAGAGAATTCCTGTGTCATTTAAAGTGTCCTTTCACTCATTTCTTTCTCTGGTTCTTTTTCTCTGGTTTTGTTCCCGCCTCATGGACCTGCCTCCTTTGACCGATGCCTTCCCATGTCAACTTTTCAACATGTCTGCTCTCCAATCCAGCTGTAAGTATTCTGCTCATTCCTCATCAGCCTTCAGGGCCTCTGGGTCATATAGATTGTAGTAAAAATGGTTCATATAAAATTCACTGTTCACCGAATGCTCAAATGCTTTTTGATTAGTCTTAACTGATTTATTTGGACAATCCTATAGCCTAAAAAAGTCAGCTGCTTGTGCAGTGTACCCTTTAAAGTAATAACACTTTGAATGTAAGCCTTTAAAATGATTAAAAGGATGCAGTTTTTCCACATGAACACTCACATGATCCACTGATAAGACTTGATGCACATTGTTACTCCAGACTTTGGAAACAGCAGTTTGACAAGAAAAAAAATCTAATCTCAAGGTCCACTTACTAACTTTTTCTGAGCTTTCAACCACATCTCACAGTCATCTGAACAACTGTCAGACTGGGCAAATTCCATCCATGTAGGAAGACCGTAAGGTGCAGGTGAAAGTGCTGAAAAACATAGTAATTGACTTGACTTTTATATTTTTCCAAATGTTGATGCCCCTGCTAGATAATAACTGTCCATTTTCACTGTGCATCCACTCACAATGACACTAGTTCTGTCTTTGCATAACTATACTCAATCAGAAAGCAACTCTTTATGCGGGTACAGTGTGTTTATTTTGTTTTTGGTGCACCATAGTGGTATTCAGTTGTTATCTGAGACCTGAGCTTGCAAATGTTACAATCTTCTGCCACAATCTGTTCTCATTCTCCAGTACAGTCTTATGGCCACTGGTGGAAAGTATCAGCTCTGTATATTTTTGGTCCACAGCAACAGAAGAACCTGGAGGGCTACGTGGGATTTGCAAATCTTCCAAACCAAGTCTACAGAAAATCTGTGAAGAGAGGTTTCGAGTTCACACTCATGGTTGTGGGTGAGTAATTCTCTTTTAGCACCTTTTCTTCCATCCTTGCAGTCAGTGTGTGACACAATAAGGCATTCATGTGAGCATAACAAACAGTGAGAGGGTCACGGTCTCTCAATCTGTTTGCTTATTCATGCGTTAAGGTCTTAAAAGATGTTGATACATCTACATAGAGTAAATCCACGCCTGTGTTAGAACTTGCAGCTCCTACTGTACATGAGTCGAGCGGGATTGAGTTTCACAGAGACGTCATGGCTGAAAGCGCTAGGAACGCATTAGAGATGGTTTTAGTTGAAGAGGAGAAGTTGCACGTAAAACAAGACTCCGGGAAACCATATTTAAAACAAATGTTTGCCATTCAGCAGTACATGCAGCCCGCTCCTGCCGTGTGTGTGTCTGTGTGTGTGTGTGTGTGTGTGTGTGTTTGCGATTGTGTGGTGGGGAGGAGGCTTCCTGTCATTCCATTCATGCAGCCAGAGTCAAAGCCTGAGCAGCTGATTGGAAGGGAGGCACACCCACAGGACCCTTCCTTTCTCTGCTCCATGTTGCCCAGAGGTACCTGAGCAGGAAGCTTCTCTTAATGCCTGCATTATGTCACATCCTGTCCTCCTGGGTTCATGTCTTTCAGTACCTACCTGCCTCCATGGCAGTCAGATCACCCCCCTCCCCTCTGGCTTCGTTCATGTAGTCACGCCCTGGAGTTTCCCCCCACTGTGCGCTCTCAGGAAAGAGGCTGTTATGTGGCAATTTTGTGTGCAGCATGTAATTAGAGTAGCAGGGTAATAGGCAAAGTCAAGTGCTTGTCACGCTGGAGTAGATGAAGTGTCGGATAGTGTGTGCTTTTCCTCAGTTTTTAGGGGATGATGGTAGTACACACCGCTTATGGTATTTATGGGATATGTTATTTTCTCCAGGCATATTTCATAAAGAGACAGTTGTGAAGAATGAAATGTTTCTGTTACAAACAGGTTACTTGTTTCCAGTGTATTTTAGTGCTTACTTTATTAGACATTACAGCATTTTATTATAAATAGAGTCGAAACTAGGCTGCTCACATCCTCAGGAAAGTATGAATACTCAGGAAATGAATTCAACATTTTTGGTGTCTTTATTATGTGCATATACCTCATACACAACTAGTACACACCCAGTGGCCACCCATCATTGAGTTTGTTTGGGAATTAGGTCTGCATTGTGGCATGCAGGATACAAAGTACAAGGGTCTAATGCAGTGAATCTGTAAATGGGTACACACTAAAATTAAGAAATAATACACAGATACAAACACAAAAAAAAACAGCTAGACTTGCAGTCACCAGGTGTAATTTTCAAGGCAGGGATCACTGACCCGGAGTGATATCTCTGAATACAATTTATTTACTTATTTACTCTCTTGAAAATAGCTTCTTAAAAACTTCCGAATATCAAAAGGATGTATAAAAACACTCAGTTCACCACTGTGAAAGAGGTTAGCACATCAATAGATGTCTAATGAATGATGATGCATTTCCTACCTGCCAATAATGCTTAAAGAACAGGAATCAAATGTCAGAGCCATAGAGGGACCCTGTTTATAAGCCAGTATGTTTCTTTTAAATGTATGTGGCTTTAACTAGGGCTGACCCGACTCGAAGCTTGCCATGGTAATCAACGTCCAAATCAGTATTTGAAAGTTTCATTATTTCTTTTTTAAAACCACTACGATTATCTGGTAATATGTTAAAAGTAAGGCTGTCGAGGTGAAGGAATTTCCCCTTCGGTAATATAGGGTGGCTCAACAGTGCGGTATGTGATTTTTGTGAGGGGTACAATGAGACAATGTTTAACGTCGGCCCCTGCTTGTACTAATCACCTGCACCCGCCCTTCTCCAGTCCTCCCGCCTCCTGGGTCTGTGACCCCGTTAACTGATGACTTTCAACTGAATAAACTCGTCAGTTAGTTAACATGTCCAGCTGAAAGTCGCTAGTTAACAGGGTCACTCATTGAACTGAAACACTGGCAAGCTGTGGGACACACAGCTGTGGCGAATTGGGATCATTAGCGGCCCAGGCGTTTTGTTTCCAGTCGGGAGTTTTTCCAGAGCGAGTGAGGCGATGTGACTTTCTCCTGTGTGTTCCTGTACTCCCGGGCTGTGAATTAAGGGCATAACGTAGCACTGGGTGTCAACGCTTCTGCTGTGTGGAGTGTGCAACCTCGCTGCTCTGGGTTGTGAAAAACAAACAACTGAACATGACGAGTTGTGGTGGGCGTAGCCATCCCAGTACGGTTGGCTTGGTTGGTGGTAGCTATTGTTAGTGAACAAGTGAAAAGTGGGCCAGAGCCATTTGTCGGTCAAAGTCAATATTTGGTAGTGATTTGCACATTGCCAGGAGCTGACCTTGGTGTTGGCCACTGCAGACGAGGCTCAGTGTGTTTGGTCCTGCTTCATAGAGAGTGAATGAGCTCTGTTGTGTCCCTTTTTGGAGAGAATGCCCTCACGTAAACAAGAGGGGCTTTTAGGAGAAGGAGACGAAATCTGACACAGGCCAAAATTGCTGGCTTTGCCAACAGATATATTTGTGTTTATATTCAACACTTGCATTTCATTTTTTGAAATAACAACATACAGAAAACATGAAAGACAAACATTCCCAAGCCCGGCAATTTAACAATAGTCACAGTAAGTATATTTGCAACACTTTTGTCATGCTCTAGACTTGTTAAACGTTTACTGTCTCCTGCCCCGTTTGAAGGGAAAGTCCCATTCATAAACACAGAGTGGTGGAGAGAAAATGACTGCCTTCAAACGATAACGTTCAACACAGAACACTTTCACAAACGAACACTGGCACATTATTAGCCCCGTGTCTTGGAAGCCCTGTCAAATGAATTAACCTTAGGTGGGCTCCCTCTCACAAGCCAAGACTTTTCCTGCATCCCCTCCACCAGCCTCTTGTATGCAGTGGGAAGTGCCTTTTGAATAAACCCCCATGGTTTACACAGCTGCTGGAAATTTCCTTTAAAGGAAGTGTGCTGGCTGCTGAGTGAGCCGGCGGGCCTCCACTTGGCGGGCTGGTTCAGTAAGAGTGGTCCGCAGTGCCCGGCTGTAATGGCGGTGAGGGCCTTCTTTATATATCCTGGCTCAATTAGCAGGAGTAGATGATTTTAATGAAACTCTGTAATAGCTAGGAGCATTCATCCAACCATTCAGCCCGTTGGTCAGCAGTATATTTTTGCGCTGAGTGATGCAAACGACCTATAACAGCCCTTTGCTGTGTCCTTACGCTATTTGCAGAAAATACGTTTTGTTTTTTTGTTTTTTTGTTTTTAAGTTCCTAATTGTAAAGACATCTGATCATCTGATTCAAACCTCATGTTGAAAGTCGATCAGACTGTGCACAGAACAACACGGGATAACAGCACAACAGCCTACAAAGCTTTTCAAAGGTAGTCTTGTCTCTAAACTACCTTAGTGGAAAACCCATCTGTAATGGAAATGGGAAGAAGGCTGATGGAAAAGGAGGGCAGAGCAGCACGGCGCACGCCCTGTTTCTTCACCTTTGTTTCCCGCCACTGGAAACTCTCAGTATGGCGCTGAATGCCGAAGTGCTCCTGAACCAGAACAGACTCTGGCACGGCTGCCTCTACTGCCGTTCAGCAGTGCCATCGCCACTCTGCTGACAGTGCTCTTTTTTAACACTGAATTATAATTAGGAGTGATGTTGATCTCTTGGGATGATAATGTTAGATGCCAGAAAAAGCACTACATCTGAATCAGAAATACTTACATGAGTATACTTGTATTATAACAAGTAGAAATAATAATTTGAAAGGGAATGTTAAAAGTGAAAGGTAAAACGCAAGACTGGGTTGTTTATATAAGTTTAGTAAGGGTGGTTGCTCTGTGGGTGTACGTCCTATGCCCCCTCCCTTCCCCCAAATATTCCAAGCATTAGTCTAAACTGGAGACAAATATTAAGTCCCCAGCTGGGCTCCAAGCATGTACATGGCAGTGTACATGGTTCAGTGCATTAGTCTGCAGTGAACCTACAAATGTATTCATTTGTAGCACGACACACTTCTTTATGTTTTTTGATGGACAATTATTGCCAACAAACAGAAACAAAAAAGACAAGACAAAAACAATAAAAACAAAAAGGAGGCAGGAAACCAGAAAGGCAGATATTTGCTTACAATAATGTGGCATGTATTGGCATGGCAAAATTTACATAGCTACTGTACAACACCATCATACTCTTTGTTAATCTATTTTTACAGGTCAGTCTTCCCAGCATCTTTTCACAAGCAACAATTTGTGTCATTTGTTCCTTCCAAAGTTTTAGTGTAGGAGTTTGGGGCTCTTTCAACATCTTTAGCTGAGCACATGTTATTAATCCAGTTAGTGATACTCTACCAGAAAATGTATTCAACTGTGGTACTATAGTTCTGTCTCCAAGGAGACCATGGTGATCTGGGAATTTCACATTCTAACCATTCTGTATTCCAGAACATTCCTCCATAAGGGAAAAACCATGGGGCTTTCCCATAGATCATACATGTATCTACTGGGTTCTGTTTTACACACACTGTCTTTAAAGAAAATGTATAATTGAATTGTACTGTTTTGGCTCTAAAAATAGACCAATTCATTTATCACCTAAATTCACAAGTATCCTCAGTTTTAGAAATGTTGCAGAAATAGAGAGCAACATGTACAGCTTGAGCAACTTAGATCACACTGCTGGCTGCCATTTGCTCTTCTACAGCATTTTGCCGCTCACTCACTCATCAACACCCCCCCCCCCCC
>NW_023340268.1:21519401-21523478 GCF_004916995.1 Morone saxatilis
ACCCCCCCCCCCCCCATCAAAACAAGTAGCCACAGCTCTGCCCAACCACGATCAGCATCTTCCCTCAACCCACCACCGCCACCACTGTCATAGCTCTGAGTCCGGTTCTCTTGTAACCAGAGCTCCTTATCTCCCCTCCTCTCACACTGGGCCGAGACCTGGACCTGGATCTCGCTAGGTCTCCTCAGCCCTGCCTACCTCGTCAGCTCTTAGCTTCTCTAATTAAAACATTTTTATCACATATTTTACCCACAGTTTGCACAAAACTGCACCCTCCCCCTGGTACCCATCAGCCTTTAGAGGAGTTCTCCATTCCCTTTCAGCCTTAAAGAAATGTTTACAGTGGTCTTACATGTTTCATCACAGACCAGCTACAATCGCTGAAACATTTCTGTTGAGATTGCAAGATAAATGTGGCTCTGCCCTCTTAGGAAAATATTTATGACTCTCCGAGCGCGTTGAGTGAAGGATCCTTTTGTGTGATGTTTTCTTCATCTCGCCGTCCTCCTCCCTATTCAGAGAGCGCTGAGTGGCCGAGTTGTTGGCAGCAGTGGCCCATGTTGGCCCCAGCCACTTGTAAAGGTCAGGAGCGGCTCTTTGGCTGCAGTGCCAGCCCGGCGTATGACTGCCTCTTTTCTCACACTGAAGCTTTTGTTCAGCATCTTGTTGCCTTCCACTCACCCCAATCTTAACAGGCGCACTGTTGATGGTATTGGATTACCACAGTCCGTCCTTCCAGCTTCTTGCTGGAATGTTTGTTACTATTGCAGCTCCAAAAAATTGCACTAAATGATGTGCTCTTGACAACTTTTCAGAGATAAAGTTGACAAATTAAAATAGCTTGTTTTGTATGATTAAGAGTCCTCAACCCTCAAATTTACAGTGATATAAAACTGAGAAAAGCATTTGCTGGCATTTTTCTTTGATAAATGACTAAAGTAAATCAATGATTATCAAAATTGGTGATAGCTGATTCATTTTTGTGTTGATTTGATTATTGAAGACACAGAAGAGCAAAGCTGTAGATTGATTGTCAGCTACAAACATTAGCATACCTGGCCAACTATCCTACTACCTAATGCTAGCTAACTAACGCCAGGATCACTTCCAAAGCCAAGAGTTAGCATATAATTATGTACTACATTAATATGTGGGGTTCAGGGCACGGCAGCTGTTTGTTCCCTCCTGTTCAAAGCCACTCAGGCTGCTTGGCTCGGTATTGCTCTGTGCTCAACTCAGATTTCACCCCGCTCCACTAAACCTGTTCACCATTCACTCAAAAAAGAGGAAGAAAACCTGCGTTGTATTTGAGCTTTATCTTTAAACCCTGTTTTAACTGTACGGTAAAGTGGTATGTGTTTCGCCGGGGACAGAGAGCATATACGCTACCAGGCAGATCATCACAAGATGGTCCTTCATTGTTGCCAAAGATGCGACAGCCCACTTATCCATGAAAACATAATTTATGAAGTTATTATTAAGATCAGCTGTGCGTGGTTAGAAATGAGCAGAGGAGCAGACTCACTTGTTGACCGGCGCAGAGAAATGCTCTTCTGAAATAAACAGCCAGGTTCACGCTAGAACAGTAAGTGACAATGATTGTGGTGCATGGAAATGATCCTGGGGACACACACAGTGGTGCCAGGGATTGGCATACGCATACTGGAGCGCCACTGGAGTGGGATAGAGCAGGAGATAAGGCAATGCTCCAGCTTTTCAAAAGAAGTCTGCCCTCCATCTAAAATCCTTCTGCTCACGCTCTGCTCCGCTCTCATGCCCTGCTGGGGTTACAAGTGATATTAGAAAAAGCTAAGTTTTGCAGCACCCTATAGTGTTCACCTGTGGCCCTTTGCTGTCCTGAATTGAATGTTTGGTAACCTGTAGTGCTGACAGCAAGCTCCATAAAGCATTAGCAGGGCTTCCTGTAGCAGAGGTTCCTATAGTGGAGGCAGCCAGCCTGAGCACCTCCACCAACATCAGAAC
Source organism: Morone saxatilis (assembly GCF_004916995.1). Classification (NCBI taxonomy): domain Eukaryota; kingdom Metazoa; phylum Chordata; class Actinopteri; family Moronidae; genus Morone; species Morone saxatilis. The sequence goes on from NW_023340268.1 coordinate 21,521,385, forward strand.
ACATTATTACATAAACACAAGTAGCTATACAAGAATGTTGACCAACTTAACAAAAACAGTTAGGAATAGGTTAATAGGTTCATGGATATATTTGTCATTATACAGAAGGGTTGCATAATGAATGTAGTTGTATCCCCTTCCTTGCTACCCACACAGATAAGAATAAGCAAGCAACATTATGAATCTGGGCAAACATTTGATGCCAATTTTGAGTTCTTGACATTTTATGGACATAGTTTGGTGGATTCTAACAAAGTATTGAGATTTGATTCCCAGCCCTACCTAACTAAGCCGCCATATGCTGTATTTTGTTGTTGAAAGGACAGGTTTAAGTGTCTGTTGCCTTAATCAACACTGTTAAAAGCTGTGTTTAGCAGTCTCTTCTCTTCTTTGTATAGGATCTGGTGAGTATAATGTTATTGTAACTGATCGGAATGAGAAATAAGAAAATATGGTTGACAAAACTAAATTGTAGTGTAATTGTAAAGTAAATTGTCTGCCAACAATCTCAAAGTCAAATTTTTTCCTGCATGAGAATATTGAGCCATGAGTTAAAGTGTCAGTTGTCTGATTGCTTTCTTTTGCCGCAGATTTCTTTGAGTGCAATGGAATGGAATCTGTGCTTTTGATTTCTGTTTCCACTCCTTTGTTAGAGTGAAAATTCATGATGACTGTGGCAGTTGAAAATCTTCCTTCCCCTCTCCTCCCTTTCCCATGATTCTCTGATTAGATTCCTGAAATGCAGACAGGAAAAGAATTTGGGAGGACAGAACTTCCACCCTGTCTGTCTCCTCCTTCGTCTCGTGTTAACGCTTGCCTGTTTTTAAAAAGGGGGTTAAAGGGAGCCATTTCCTGTGCTGAAAAAAAAGAAAGAAACTGAAACATGTAAAGAATGTCAACCAGCAAAAGACTATATTAGAAAAAGAGTTGATAAACATCTGGAAATTGTGTCATGTTGCGCCTCAGTCTGGCATGAAAAAGAAGATTAGAAAACAAGTACAGCGTGAAATGCATCTCTTGAGTTCACTCCCACCCACTCACTCTGGCCCTGTCTTTGTCTTTCAGGAGAATCTGGGCTGGGGAAGTCGACGCTGATCAACTCACTCTTTCTGACAGACCTGTACTCCCCTGAATACCCGGGTCCTTCGCATAGAATTAAGAAAACTGTACAGGTAAATCATTTATTTCCAGGAATAGTCCACACCTTTATTTCTCTTCAAGTGTCAGCACTGTATTGTACTTCTGTGTTCATTGTGGATTTACCCTTTCTGTTGGTATGACTCAGCCACAAATTGACTTTTAATCCCATAAAGGGCCAAAAGTTTGTCTTTAAATTGAAACATGACCCTGACACTGGCCATATAAAGTGTCAGACCCTGCGGCTGCTGTAACACAGGTGTGCTGTAACACAGGTGTGCTGTAACAGGTTTTTTCATTTTCTTTCTCTCCACATTGCAGCCATCAACTAAATAGTTGCTGTGTGAGATCTTGTTTTGTGAGGCTGCTCCTCCTAGCTGTTGCCACCCCTGTGTTTGTGTTAGACAGTGAAACCAGTTCATCTGCTTTAACAAAGAGATAGTTTGTTTGCCAAAGGCAAAGATGTGTAATAATTTCGAATTGGGCAATGTAATTGATTAGTACTTACTACAGTTGTAACACTTCCCTTTTTTATATGTGGTGATGTAAATAAAGATTTATCTGTAGTCTTACACAAAATCTGCCCAACAGGAGTGCGATATTGCTGTGATTTTGTTTACACCATCTTGATCCGCACACTTGAAACTACGGATGTAAAACTTTTGATGATTTAATCTACATGGAATTCCTACAGCTAATCCTGTGACAGTGAAACAGAATTTCACCTAGTGTATTAACCATTTAAAGGCCATGTTTATGTTTGAATATTTGGATGTAAATACTCAAAATATTTTCTGTGGTTTTAAATGACCCAAAGTGGTCAACATTAGTTAAATAAATAATTACAGAAATAAATAGTCTTAATAATAATACATTTTATATATCGTCGTCGTAAAATAATCGCCTAAGTCATTTTTTGTCAAAATTTGTTTTTTTTTGCCTAAATCATCTCCTCAT